>NW_024120566.1:0-12172 GCF_003073215.2 Triticum urartu
GGTACTGTAGCACTCAGCGCTCCCGAGCGAGAAATCAATACAAACCACAAAGCAGGAGTAGGGTTTTACGCATCCGTGCGGCCCGAACCTGGGTAAACCGCTCGTGTGTTTCGCCTCGATCCGCTCTTCGTGCGACCTCCGCCCCCGCCGAACCGAAAGGGACTCGGCCCGCCGGTCCCATAGGTGCCCGTGGATCAGTGCCCCGGCACCATGTACCCCTTCGCCCCCTCTTTTGTACTAAGACTATATATAGACCTCTTATTCCTTCTAGCTAGGGTTAGCATTGGTTTAGCTCATTTGAGAGATAGAGCATTGCTCATCCACATCGGATCTACTCCTCGAGAGAGACCGCGGACCCTTCGGAGAAGATCCCTTTGGATTCAAGACCTCCTTGCAGAGAAGAACATCAAGACCTCCTCACGGAGAAGACCGGCTACCCTTGTATCGTCCCTAGTTGATCGTGTACCGTGTGAACTGTTATGTATCCGAGGATCTAGCACATGTGTGACTATCTTGTGTTGGTTTAGTGATTTCTCCCGTGTTTTCCCGTGTGTTTCCCCTCGTTTCCCCCTTGTGTTCTTCGTGTTCTTCGCGGGATCCGCTCCTTTCGTGAAAGATCGGGCGATTAGGGTTCTACCCTACACCACTGGTGGGCAACCACACATCGCACAATAACTCGTCCTCCCATGTGTTGAAGCTTTCTTGTCTACCCCTCTTCTTGGATAGGCCGTAAATTCGTCCGGATCAAGATCGTCGTCACCATCTTGCTGGCCAATGTACGAATCCAGCCAGCCGGTACACTTGCCCGGCTGGGTGTACGTGCTGCAATGCGTGTGCGTTTTCGGCTAGTGGGCGTGCACCTCCCGCTCTTAGTCATCCACCTACCCGTCCTCGAAGGATCCTTCGCCCCCTCCTTCGTGGATCATCTCCTTGTCTGCGTCGTCATACATCGGCTCTCCCAATTAAGACATACCGGTGAACAGAGAGCGGGCACCGAGCTGCTCCACGTCCGGCGTCCGCAATCAGACAAGTTGCGGTGATGCAGACACGGAGAAAAGGAATGGCGCCACGTTGACGTCAACGCAATAAGACACGTGCCCGGCGGCGGATGTCGGGAACTGCTTGCCGAGCTGCTGGGCGGCGTAGAAGTAGGGAGGCTTGTTGAAAGTGTAAGTGGCACTTATACTATATTTTGGTGTGATGACAATGTGGTTAGTTGAACTAATATCGGTTGCTAAAGTTTATCTCAGGATATTGGTTCTAAGTGCCCACGATGGAGATGTGCGACCCCCCCCCATTTCAAAAAGGGCAAAGGCGTGGTCTTTCGACGCTTCGAAGGTTTTAGTTTTGGTTTTCTTCGAGTCGTAGGAAAGACCGCACTATTAAAATGGGTTTGTGTGGATGAAAGTTGTGTGGGAATGCCATTGCCGAGCCTTACTCTCTTATCCTTCCCACTCCGACCACCTAAAGAACCTAGTGTGTGTGCTGTGGTACTCAGAAAGCTTGCAACAGAAAGTTACTGGGGGTACCTTGCCCCCCGTGCGCACGGGGTACTGCGTAACTCTCTGAGTACCCCGTGCGCACGGTGTCTTCTGACCCCCATGCGCACGGAGTCTTCTGACCCCCGGGTGGTGTGAAAGTCTCTGAGTACCCCCGTGCGCACGGGGCTGACTTGGCCCGTGCGCACAGGGTCCAACGGGCAGAAATCCCCACCAGCCAAGAACACTTATATATGCCCTTCTTCCACCTCCAACCTCTAACCCTAATGTCTTGTTGAGCTCCAACATTGCTACACCCCATTTTGCTCAATACTCTCAATCCCTCCACCCAAACTTGTTGAAACTTTGGGGATTGGGAGAGCAAGACCCGATCTACAACTTGACCAAACCAAATCGCGTTCCCCACAACATTTCTTCCCATTGACTTGTTACTCTTGGATCTTGGGATCCTAGGCGGTTAGAGGTTCCTCCGAAAGCTTCCTTGCTTGTGGTGTGCTCCGGAGAAGTTTGTAAAGGTGTGGTGGTCGCCTTCAAGACCAACCCCGAGTGATTTGAGGCTCATCCGTTGGGGGTGACTCGAAGGAGAATACGGTGAACCTTCAGTGGCGTTCCGCAAGCTTTGGCTCCGGCACCGCTCCAAACGGAGAGTAGCTCTTCCCCAAGGAAGAGTGAACTTCGGGTTAAAATCCGCGTCCTCGTCTCACTTGTGGTTAATCCATTCCCGCACCTTACTTTATTGTTGTATGCTTGTTGGCTTGCTAATTAGGTTGTTGCCTAGCATATTTATCTTGGAGCTTGCTTGTCATATAGGTTGCATTCACCTAGTTGCATATCTAGTGAACTCTTTTATCCGTAAAGCCTTAAAAACGACAAGAAAGATTAAAATTTGTAGTCTCCTATTCACCCCCCTCTAGTCGACCGTATCGATCCTTTCAATTGGTATCAGAGCCTCGTGCTCTAATATAAGGTTTTACAACCTTAGAGGATATGGTCGATCTAGGGCATGTGGGAGGTGGCGCACCCGTTGCGAAGGATGGTCAAAACCTACCCCCCGCCGCGGCCGAGGCACTTGATGCCCCTGTCATTGCTCCCGCCGCTCCTACTAACCCGAGTGTCCCCTTGACCGCGGCCGATATTCTTTCAATGTTTGCGGACCTCAAAGCCTCTATGTTGAAAGATGTCCGGTCCTCGGTCAAGGAGGAAATTGATGCTCGCTTGAAGCCATCAACATCCACATCAAACTCGTTTGATCCAAATGACATTCATGATGCGGATGACTCAAGGGAACCTCTTGCTTCTCCGGCTCGCACTCAAGTTCCCAAGTACAATGCCGTGGAACCCTTTTACTCTCCTCAACCTTTGCAACATCCTCACATTAATCCCGTTGGGCCTCTGCCCCCTTTGAAAGCTAATGTGTTTGCTAAGTGGAAGCTAGATATGGAGTCTCACATGCGGAGTGCTTCAACTCAATTGTGGTGGATTGTGGTCAATGGATTCAACCCCAAGGACCCAATGAATCTCACTCCAAGGGAAGCGGTTGATGACCAACTCAATGCAACCGCACACAACATGCTACGCACCGCTGTGACTGAAGACTATAGTGACTCCATTGCTCTTCTCAAAACCGCAAAGGAAATTTGGGATTGCCTTGAGGAGGCTCTGGAAGGAGATGAAGCAATTCGAAGATCTCGATTGGCTTTGCTCAAGCAAGAAGTGAATCTCTTTGTGAGGAATGAGGGTGAGTCCGTAGAAGAGGTCTACCGAAGGTTGAAGTCCCTTGTGCTCAACTTGAGAACCTTCGGGTGCACTTGGGCAAATGATGATTTCATCAAGGACAAGTTCATAGATGCTATGGTTCTCACGGAACACACCATGGTCATGATGGTTCATCAACGCCCGGATTATCACAAGTTGACCGCGGCTCAAGTTGTTTACACTTTCTCTACCCATCTTCTTTTGGAAACCAAGTCCAAGAAAACCTTTGCAATAGCTCAAGCAACCAAGAACTCCAATCTTGCTTTGAATGCCAAGAAAGTGATAAGCCAACCCTCAAGGGAGGAAGAAGTGAGTGAAGAGATATGTGAGGAAGACAATGACACCTCGTGCCCGGCAAATGATTTTGCAGAAGACTTGGCACTCTTAGTCAATAAGTACTCCGGGACCATGGCAAACAAAGGGAAGAATCTTCAAGGAAGATCCTTTGGACGAAGGAAATGTTACAATTGTGATAGCCCAAGACACTTTGTACATGATTGTCCGTATGAGAGACGTGAAGACAAGTCAGAGAAGCTTGTGCTTAAGAAGAAGTTCACCAAGTTTGCAAAAGGAAGGATGACAAGGCTCTTATTCATGAAGAATACATGTCAAGAGATGAAGATGACGGTGATGATGATGAAGTGGGCACGGCCGTTTTTGCCATGCATGCCACTACCTCCTCCACCACCACCGGGCCTCTTCGACTCTCCAAATGAGGACAAGCCGTTCACTCATCGGTGCCTCATGGCCAAAGAGGTAAAAACAAAGTCCAAACCCAAGAAACCCGACAACTACACTCCCAATGTCTCATGTGAGATAGTGGAGGATGAGTGTGATGAGGGCGTGGATAATGATGAGGAATCCTTAATGGCTTTCATGAAAACTCTTCATGGTGAAGCTCGTGCTCGTTTTGGCGATCTCCTTAAGTCACTTGCCGAACGCGATGACTTTATTGAGAACGTCGAAAACCTCCTTATAGAGGAAAAAGAGAGAGTTGATCTCCTCGAGCACGAACTTAATGAAGAGAGTGTCATGAGAGCATCACTTGAGGAAGCCTTATCGTCTCATCAAATTGACTTTGTTAAAACCAATGATGCTTTGCAACTTGCTCTTGAGAACAAAGATGCTCTTAACGTCAGAGTTGAAAAGCTTCTAGTTGATCACACAAGACTTGTTGAGGAGCATGAGTTCCTTGTGATTAGTTCCAAGGTTGTCAAATGTGACCTCATTGCTCTCACCGAGTCTTATGCCCAACTAAAAGCTACAACCATTAAGGCTCTCACTTCCGTACCTCATATAGATTTAAATGATGATGCTTGTACGGCTAACTTTGTTCAGGATTGCACCTCCCTTCAAGAGGAGAATAAGAAGTTGAAAGCCCAAATTGAGAAAGGGCTTGTATCATGCATCCAAGGGGAGAAAAACCTAAACGACCTCTTGAGAAACCAAAAGGAGTGTGTTGCCAAGGAGGGAGTTGGGTTCAATCCCGCATCTAAGAATGGTAAGAAAAAGAAGAAGAGCAACAATAAGAAGATCGGTCTGACTCCTTCCCCTCCCCAAAAGGTAGTGTTTGTGCAAGAAGTGCACAAGGAGAAGGAGAAGGAAACTGAGGGTGTTGGGAGTGGCAAGGTCACTAGGGACAAGGCCATTCCCAAGAATTTTGCAGGCAAGAACAATCCATCTTATGTTCTCATGAGTGGAGATGATGGTTATACCTTTGCAAAATTTGTTGGAACTAACTATGATGATTATGCTTGGACTATTTGGGTTCCCAAGACCCTTGTTGCTAACTCACCAGGACCCATTGCAAAATGGGTACCTATAACCAAAGCTTGATTATTGTAGGACTATGTCTCCGGTGGAACTCAATGGGTGATCGATAGTGGATGCACCAATCATATGACCGGAGAAAGGGAGATGCTTGTGGAGTTCGTTGATTCACTCAAGGCCTCTTCGAACATCTCCTTTGGTGACAATAGCAAGGGCAAGGTGGTAATCTCTAATGATTCATCACTTTCAAATGTCATGCTTGTCCAATCCCTTCACTACAATTTACTTTCAACTATTCAATTGGCTCGTGCCAGATATGATTCACATTTTGGTGAATTCCATGTGACCGTCTTTAAGAGAAGCAATCTCAAAGTGGTCTTTGTTGGGCATGTTGAAGACAACCTTTACGTGGTTGATTTCTCAAAAAAGAAAACTCATCTTGCAACATGCCTAATGGCCAAGGCAGACGTGGGGTGGCTATGGCACCATAGGCTAGCCCATGTGGGCATGGGAAATTTACAAGCTCTCTTAAAGGGGTAGCACATCCTTGGACTAACCAATGTGTCTTTTGCCAAAGATCATCCTTGTAGTGCTTGCATTGCCGGAAAGCTTCATGAAAAAGCTCATAAAGTGAAGACTGTCATCACAACCTTGAGGCCCCTTGAGCTTATCCATTTGGATCTATTTGGGCCTCCAACATATGATAGTCTGGGAGGGAGGAGGTATTGCCTTGTCATTGTTGATGACTTCACAAGATATACTTGGGTGTTCTTTCTCAAGACTAAAGATGAAACTCAAGAAACCTTCATCAACTTTGCCAAAGAAGCTCAACGTCAACATAACTGTGAGATCAAGGCAATTCGAAGTGACAATGGCACCGAGTTCAAGAACTATACAATGGATGAATTCTTGAGTGAAGAGGGGATAAAGCACCAATATGCCGCACCATACACTCCCCAACAAAATGGTGTTGCGGAGAGGAAGAATCCGACTCTTATTGAGATGGCTAGAACCATGCTTGATGAGTACAAATCACCATACAAGCTTTGGGCAGAAGCCGTCAACACCGCGTGCCATGCTTCAAACCGTCTTTATCTTCGCAAGCTCAAGAACAAGACCCCATATGAGCTCCTAATCGGGAGAAAGCCTAACGTCAAATACTTTCGGGTACTCGGTTGTAAGTGTTTCATTTTAAACAAGAAATCCCGGTTAGCTAAATTTGAGTCTAGAACTTATGATGGCATATTTGTTGGATATGCATCAAACTGTCATGCTTACCGAGTTCTCAATAAATCCACCGGGTGCATTGAGGAAACGGTAAATGTGGAGTTTGATGAAGATAATCGCTCCCGTGTGGAGCAAATTGTTCCTAGTGTTGTAGGTGATGAGGCTTCTTCACAAGCTATAAGGACAATGGGAATAGGCCACATTCTTCCACAAGAAACACCCCATGTCCAAGTAGAAGAAGAAGGAGAAAGAGCCCCTCTTGTGGAGTCTCCACAAGGGAAGTCATCACCGACACCACTTGTACAAGATGCTTCAGGAGATCATGAACCTATCCAAGAACAAGATCAAGTCCCTCATATTCCTGAGCAAGATCAAGAGCAAACTCTTCCAAATAATGAAGAACCAATCGTTGAGGCTCAAGATCAAGCTCAAGGTCATGATCAAGATCAAGATCAACCCCAACCACAAGTGTCTTCGTCGTCATCACTTCGTAATGAGCAAGAACTTGTGGTTACAAAGAGAAGACAGTCTCCAAGGCTAAAACAATCCCAAGGGCAAGCTTCTTCATCAAGTCCAAAACCAAGTGAACAAGAGCTTGACCTCAAAGAGCAAAAAGTGGCCGCCAAGCTAAAACATCTTCAACACCTCACCGAGAACATCTACGGAAGCATCAAAAAGGGGGTAACTACTCGTAGACGTTTGGCAAACTTTTGTGAACATCACTCGTTTGTCTCTTGTGTTGAGCCCCTTAAGGTGGAAGATGCACTTGACGATCCAGATTGGATAGATGCCATGCATGAAGAACTCAACAACTTCACCCGCAACAAAGTGTGGATCCTTGTATAAAGACCCAAGGAATTTCATAATGTCATTGGAACAAAGTGGATTTTCAAGAACAAACAAGATGAACATGGACAAGTAATAAGGAATAAGGCAAGGTTAGTGGCACAAGGTTTCACCCAAGTTGAAGGTTTGGACTTTGGTGAAACTTTTGCCCCCGTTGCCCGTCTCGAATCCATTCGCATCTTGCTTGCTTATGCCTCTCATCCTGATTTCAAATTATATCAAATGGATGTTAAGAGTGCATTTCTTAATGGTCCTCTTAAGGAGTTGGTGTATGTCAAGCAACCTCCCGGTTTTGAAGACCCCGGTCATCCCTCTCACGTTTATGAACTCCATAATGCACTCTATGGACTCAAACAAGAACCTCATGCTTGGTATGATCACAATCGCCTTACGACGTTCCTAAGCGAGAAGGGGTTCCAGATTGGGGTAATAGATTCCACTCTCTTTGCAAAGAGGGTAAAAGGAGAGTTGTTTGTTTGCCAAATATATGTTGATGATATTATCTTTGGGTCCACTAACCATGCTATTAACGTTGAGTTTGAGAATCTTATGACTAAGGAATTTGCGATGAGCATGACGGGAGAGTTGAAGTTCTTTCTCGGTTTTCAAGTGAAGCAAATGAGAGGAGGAACCTTCATCAATCAATCTCGTTATATCCAAGACATGCTCAAGAGATTCAAAATGCAAGATGTCAAGCCAATGAAGACACCCATGGCCACAAATGGTCAACTTCATCTTGATCCAAATGGTAAAGAAGTGGATCAAAAGGTATATCGCTCTATGATCGGTTCCTTGCTTTACCTTTGTGCATATAGGCCAGATATTATGTTGAGTGTGTGTATGTGTGCAATATTTCAATCCACTCCTAAGGAAAGCCACTATTCAACAGTGAAAAGGATCCTTCGATATTTGGTTCATACCCCAAACTTGGGCCTTTGGTATCCCAAGGGATCATCATTTGAGTTAATGGGTCACTCGGATTCGGATTGGGCCGGAGACAAGGTTGATCGCAAGTCCACTTCCGGTTCATGTCAATTCTTAGGGAGGTCGTTGGTAAGTTGGTCTTCAAAGAAGCAAAATTGTATATCTCTCTCTACAGCCGAAGCCGAGTACATTGCTGCCGAAAGTTGTTGTGCTCAATTATTATGGATGAGGCAAATTTTGATGGATTATGGTGTCAAATGTGACAAAGTGCCTCTTTGGTGTGACAATGAAAGTGCCATCAAGATCACTGAGAATCCGGTTCAACATAGCAAGACCAAGCATATTGAGATTCGCCATAATTTCATTAGAGATCATTTGGCCAAGGGAAACATTGAGTTACTCCATGTCAACACCGAGAATCAACTAGCCGACATCTTCACCAAGCCTCTTGAAGAAGCAAGATTCCGCGAGTTAAGGCATGAGCTAAATATCGTGGATATTAGTAACTTGGGATGAAATTCTTGCTCATACACACATACTCATGTATTATCTTGCTTAGATGTAGGCACATGTCTAGGGGGAGCTAGCTCAACTCATGAGCTATCATATCCTAGAAGTGCATAAATCAAACACAATCTTTCACATTAGCCACTTTAGGTGGTACTTGTGCTTCAAAGTTGAGTATTGGTCTTGGGCCCAAGGTTCATATCTTCGCGGTGCCATACCAAATAAACTCAAACATGGTGGCCTCGGCCACCGCCCTCTCTTGAGGGTTGTGTCCGTGGTTGTTTCGTGTGTGTGGTGTGTTGTGTTTTCTTGTCTTTTCTCTTGGTGGGTGTTTCTCGCTTCTCTGTTGGTAACAGTGCTCCACATATACCCTTCTCATAGTGATAGGACATTCCTCGCGGCGTATTCAGAAATATAGATCGAGTGTTTTGTGAAGAAGGGGTAAGAGTCTACACTCAGCCCTTTATTCAACAAAAATCACTCATGTCAAAGTTCCTGAATACCCCATGCCCACGGGCTCGTACCGTGCGCACGGGGCCCCCGTGCCCACGGGCTCTGTACCGTGCGCACGGGGCCCCCGTGGGCCTGGGGGTCCGTTCTGGGCTTCGTCGGGCTTCTTCCTCCGTGGATTTGCATCAAGATGGGGTCCTCCTCCGGTTGGTCCTGTCCCCTTGATCTCTCTCCATAAGTTCCTATCTAGTTTTTAGCTTTAGGGTTTCCTTGCTCCATAGATTCATTTGGCCTCAACTAAATTTTAGATAGAATTCGAGTGCATAGATCCTTTAGTCCCTCTGCTGCACCCACTCCTGGATTTCAATCTGGAAGTGGTTGCCGCTGGGAGACCCCCGTGCGCACGGGGCCCCGTGTCCACGGTCCTGTACCGTGCGCACGGGACCCACGTGCGCACGGGCTATCCAGGAACTGGTTTGCTTGAATTCTGTCTAACTCCTTGCCATCCATCTTGCACTTGTACTCATTTGTGTTTCGTGCTTTGTGTTGTTGGGTGTTTGCGTGTGTTTCAGATTCCGCTGACAAGAGGGCCGAGCTTCGTCGCAAGCGCCCAAAAGGAGGATCAAAGGATTTCACGATTGCTCGTCGGCAGCCATTTTAAGGCATGGGTCAGGAGTCTGGGTCAGGTCAGGGTCGTGTTCGCCGTGCAGCCTCAAAGCGGCCCGTTTTTTAGACCTCCGATAATTCTGAGGAAGATTATGACTCGCAAGATGATTCTTACTATGACAACCCCAATGTTGATGATGAGATAGAATAAGAGGATGATCGTGTTGAGGAAGATGAAGAAGAGGAAGAGGTGTCTAGTCCCGAGCAAGCCATTCCGGGCGGGCGTGACCTCCGGAATATGCCTCTTGCCAAGTGGACCAAGCCAGAGATCTGGGCTGAGAGATAGAGCCATCCTTATGCAGTTGCCACTAGTATGGGAGTGGATCCCCGCTTCAAGAACGAATTTCAGCAAAGGGTCTATCATGAGCTTCTTATTACCAAGTCAAAGAAGTTTGCTCCTCGCAAGCAACTCAACACTGAGAGTTTGCGCAACAATGATCATTTGTATCACGGTGTGTACTCCGCTCTTGGCAGATTGGGTCTTATTCCGTTTGTCACCTTCAACCATCCCTATAATGAAGATCTAGTGATGCAGTTCTTTGCCACTCTGTATTTCTCCAATGACTCTGCTCGCACCCTCAATTGGATGTCCGGAACGCATCGGTGCTCGGCTCCTATGGCAAAGTTCTCGGAGATCATTCCCTACCCATTTATGGATGCAGAGGCTGTTTCTGATGAGTTTGGCATTGTTAGGGAAAGTGGGCAGCGCACTAAGGATGAGATTGCCTTTGCTTACAAACAAGAGAAGTCGTTTGTCACTGGATCGATCAAAGATCTCTTGCCCCTCTATGACACCATGCGCCATATCCTGAGGTATACCCTCACTCCAAAGGTCGGGGATTCTCATAACATTCAGAGATCCATGCTAGATGTCTTTGTGTATCTTCATCAGAATAAGAAAGTGGATGTTCTGGATTTCATGTACTATGAGCTTCGTCAGTGTGTGCAAGAGAACAAGTCCTTGATCTATGCTCCATTCATACAAGTTTTGATTGAGACTGTCTCTCCTGACAAGTACATTGCCTCCTTCAAGACCTCTGTTCCCAAGCGTAACTCCAACTGGACCCCAGCTGCTCCTGCTTCTTATGTGCCTATCAAGAAGGGGCGCAACCCTAGGCCTGAGGATCGTGCCACTTACACTCCAGGCATGTCCTCTACTGCACGGATCCCTCGTGGTACCAAGTCTGTTGGTTCTGAGGCCGTCTTTGCCAGGGGAGAGAATAAGTCTCTGTTCAAGACCTTGAGCAACATGTTCAAGATGTGCTAGTCAATTCAGCGCCATCAGATCAAGAAAATCAACAAGGAGAAGCTTGTTCGGCGTGAGCAGAAGGCAGCAAGGGCTGCAGCTGGTGAGGTGGTCAGTCCAGGTTCAGAGGACAACGACAGTGAGGTCACTGCTCGATCTTTCCCGATGGATGGGTGGCGTTTTGATGATGATGATGATGCCTCGAGTGCTCCTCCTCTTGTCTAATGGGTCTGGGTGTCGCCATTTGTCTCCTTTTTTGTTGTCTTGATGACAAAGGGGGAGAAGTGGTGTGTTCGTGGGTGTGTTGTGTGCGTTGAGATCTCAAGCCTCGTGTTTCTCGCTGTTAGTTGGTTTTAGTTGGCTTGACTCTTATTTACTTTCCGTCTGTGTGGTTGTGAGACTCTAGCTTTATCAGTGAACCTATTGCAATTATCTCCTTATGCCTATTGGGTCTCACTTTATTTTCTCGCCACACTTTGTCATGAGATCTAGGCACCGTTATAGGTTTATTATGATTAATCTCATGACTTGACAATAGTGACCTTGGTAGAGCCTCCTATGTGTGTACTAGATGCATTCTTGTTTTCGGGCACACATATAGGGGGAGCTATCATGATCATTATATGTTCCATGGCTTTCTATCTGTTTATCCTCTATGCCATGCTCTAACCACGTTGTCATCAATGCACCAAAAAGGGGGAGATTGAAAGTGCAAGTGGCACTTATACTATATTTTGGTGTGATGACAATGTGGTTAGTTGAACTAATATCGGTTGCTAAAGTTTATCTCAGGATATTGGTTCTAAGTGCCCACGATGGAGATGTGCGACCCCCCCCCCATTTCAAAAAGGGCAAAGGCGTGGTCTTTCGACGCTTCGAAGGTTTTAGTTTTGGTTTTCTTCGAGTCGTAGGAAAGACCGCACTATTAAAATGGGTTTGTGTGGATGAAAGTACCCTCGTGCGCATGGGGTACTGCGTAACTCTATGAGCACCCCGTGCGCACGGGGTCTTGTGTGAAAGTCTCTGAGTACCCCGTGCGCATAGGGCTGACTTAGCCCGTGTGCACGGGGTCCAACGGGCAGAAATCCCCACCAGCCAAGAACACTTATATATGCCCTTCTTCCACCTCCAACCTCTAACCCTAATGTCTTGTTGAGCTCCACCATTGCTACACCCCATTTTGCTCAATACTCTCAATCCCTCCACCCAAACTTGTTGAAACTTTGGGGATTGGGAGAGCAAGACCCGATCTACAACTTGACCAAACCAAATCGCGTTCCCC
>NW_024120567.1:0-13178 GCF_003073215.2 Triticum urartu
GCCGAGGTGCTCCTCCAAGATCTGGGTGTCGACACGCATGCCAGCCATAGCGACCTCGTTCGCGTGTGCGGCCGCATGCTACTCAGCTCCACGTTATACTACGTGTAAAATGGCTGTGGGCGGCGCTTAATTGGAGGAGGGGGGCAGTGATTTCGGTGGAAGGTGTCGCTTCGTCAGTCAGGGCATGTGGGACGGGAAAGGAGGAGGATGGTGTGGGTGGGGTGTGGATTACCTGACCATATCGACGAGGCCGCGCAGCAAGAAGATGGGTCAACGGCGAGGAGGCCGTGCAGCAAGAAGAAGGGTCGCCGGCGAGGAGGCGGTGCTGCAAGAAGAAGGGTCGCTGGCGAGGAGGCGGCACTGCAAGATGAAGGGTAGATGGCAAGGAGGCGGCGCTACAAGAAGAAGGGTCGCCGACGAGGAGGCTGAGCTGCCAGTAAGCAGTAGTGAAGGTTTGAACTTGGAAAGCATGGAGGAACAGTGGAAATGTGGCTTTTTGGTAGGAGGGAGGGGGCGGGGAGATAGATATTTCTGCCATGGCAAAAAAATTCGCTCGGTGCCACGAGAAACTGGCGCGCAAGTGTGGTTCAAGCGGGGGCGGTTGACTGTAGACGACAAAGCTTCCTGCATAAGCCAGACAAGACGGTGCGCCAAGATATATTATATCGCATCCCACACAATTCTTTCTAGTAAACTATTTGTGGTATACCTGTTTTTTTCATTATGTTTTGAAAGACATAATGGTGCTACAGAGGGAGAAGATGGCATTTGAATTGCTAGAATATTTATGTACAGTGAACATGCAACTAGTACATGAGTGTCGTGTTTAAATTTGGAATTATTCCGGGTTGGTATGATGTTTTTATGCATTAATTGAGTTTCTGGACATTTAATGTGCATAATTCAAATTTTAACTACAAGCACATGCTCCAATGCACCAAAGTTTGCTGAAAAATCACATGTGTGTCTTTGGGTGAATTTATAGGTCCCATGCAAGAAATGTGAATAAAATTCAAACATCATGGTGTCGTGGCTCAGCCGGAATGATTGAGAAACTTGGTTTTTTAATTCCTGTAAATCCAAAACATGACTGAAAATCATGAAACATGGCGTGGTGTTATGACATGGCACCAACATGTTGCAGTAAATTTTTTGAATTGGGACAAGCTTTGGTGTAAGCTTCTTGCAAACCGGAGCTTCCCTCAAGAAGGCTCCTCGTTCCGAGAGGGAACATGTCACCTCCGTGTGCGAAACGACATACGTACACTGCCTTCTCCCGCCTTAAATTTTTTACACAGGCAGATTAGACCAAATAGAATTATTGTGCTTAATTTTGGAATTATTCCGTGTTTGTTTGGCCTTTTTATACATTAATTGAGTTTCTGGGCATTTAATGTGCATAATTCAAATTTGAACTACAAGCACGTGCTCCAGTGCACCATAGTTGTTTGAAAAATCACATGTGTGTCCTTGGGTGAATTTCTAGGTCCCATGCAAGAGATGGGAGTGAAATTCAAACATCTGGGCGTCGTGGCTCGGCCGGAAAGATTGAGAAACTTGGTTTTTTAACTCCTGTAATTCCAAAACACGCCAGAAAATCAAGAAACTTGGCATGGTCTCATGACATGGCACCATTATGCTGTGGTAATTTTTTGGCCGAATTGGGACAAGCTTTGGTGTAAGCTTCTTGCAAACCGGAGCTTCCCTCAAGAAGGCTCGTGGTACCGAGAGGGAACATTTCACCTCCATGTGTCAAACGACATACGTACACTGCCTTCTCCCGCGTTATTTTTTTTGGACATCCAGATTAGACACAATAGAAGTATCGTGCTAAATCTTGGAATTATTGTGGGCTCGTTTCGCCTTTTTATACATTAATTGAGTTTCTGGGCATTACATGTGTAT
Organism: Triticum urartu; assembly: GCF_003073215.2. Lineage (NCBI taxonomy): Eukaryota > Viridiplantae > Streptophyta > Magnoliopsida > Poales > Poaceae > Triticum > Triticum urartu. The sequence goes on from NW_024120567.1 coordinate 1,906, forward strand.
AATTCAAATTTGAACTTCAAGCACAGGCTCCAGTGCTCCAAAGTTGTTTGAAAAATCACATGTGTGTCCTTGGGTGAATTTCTAGGTCCCATGCAAGAGATTGGAGTAAAATTCAAACATCTGGGCGTCGTGGCTCGACCGGAAAGATTGAGAAACTTGGTTTTTTAATTCCTGTAATTCCAAAATACGCCTGAAAATCATGAAACTTGGCATGGTGTCATGACATGGCACGAACATGCCGCGGTATTTTTTTGGCCGAATTGGGACAAGCTTTGGTGTAAGCTTCTTGCAAACCGGAGCTTCCCTCAAAAAGGCTCGTGGTTCCGAGAGGGAACGTGTCACCTTCGTGTGCGAAACGACATACGTACAGTGCCTTCTCCCGCCTTAATTTTTTTACACAACCAGATTAGACCAAATATAAGTACCGTGCTAAATTTTGGAATTATTCCGGGCTCGTTTCGCCTTTTTATACATTAATTGAGTTTCTGGGCATTTAATGTGCATAATTCAAATTTGAACTACAAACACATGCTCTAGTGCACCAAAGTTGTTTGAAAAATCACATATGTGTCCTTGGGTGAATTTGTAGATCCCATGCAAGAGATGGGAGGGAAATTCAAACATCTGGGCATCGTGGCTCGGCCGGAAAGATTGAGAAACTTGGTTTTTTAATTCTTGTAATTCCAAAAGTTGCCTGAAAATCATGAAACTTGGCATGGTGTCATGACATGGCACCAACATGCTGCGGTAATATTTTTGTCCGAATTGGGACAAGCTTTGGTGTAAGCTTCTTGCAAACCGGAGCTTCCCTCAAGAAGGCTCGTGGTTCCGAGAGGGAATGTGTCACCTCCGTATGCGAAACGACAAACATACACTTCCTTCTCCCGCCTTATTTTTTTACACAGCCAGATTAGACCAAATAGAAGTACCGTGCTAAAATTTGGAATTATTACAGACTCGTTTCGCCTATTTTATACATTAATTGATTTTCTGGGCATTTAATGTGCATAATTCAAATTTGAACTACAAGCACATGCTCCAGTGTGCCAAAGTTGTATGAAAAATCGCATGTGTGTCGTCGGGTGAATTTCTAGGTCCCATGCAAGAGATGGGAGTGAAATTTAAACATCTGGGCGTCATGGATCGACCGGAAAGATTGAGAAACTTGATTTTTTTTAATTCCTGTAATTCCAAAACACACCTGAAAATCATGAAACTTGGCATGGTGTCATGACATAGCACCAACATGTTGCGATAATATTTTTGGCCGAATTGGGACAAGCTTTGGTGTAAGCTTCTTGCAAATCGGAGCTTCTCTCAAGAAGGCTCGTGGTTCTGAGAGGGAACGTGTCACCTCCGTGTGCGAAACGACATACGTACACTGCCTTCTCCCGCCTCATTTTTTTACACAGCCAGATTAGACCAAATAGAAGTACCATGCTAAATTTTGGAATTATTCCAGGTTGGTTTGGCCTTTTTATAGATTAATTGAGTTTCTGGGTATTTAATGTGCATAATTCAAATTTGAACTACAAGCACATGCTCCAGTGCACCAAAGTTGTTTGAAAAATCGCATGTGTGTCGTTGGGTGAATTTCTAGGTCCCATGCAAGAGATGGGAGTGAAATTTAAACATCTAGGTGTTGTGGCTCAGCCAGAAAGATTGAGAAACTTGGTTTTTTAATTCCTGTAATTCCAAAACACGCCTAAAAATCATGAAACTTGGCATGGTCTCTTGACATGGCACCAACATGTTGTGGTAATTTTTCTGTCTGATTTGCGAAGGCCCACACATTAACAATCAACAAAGTCATTTTCGAACAAGTGATGTCACGTTACAAATTGGAAACACAAGTATTATTGAAACTGTGGGCGTTCGACTTACCAATTACGTGCGGCCACGTCCCCTTTTTTATTGGCTAGGAGGTGTTGTGCGGGGTAGCTATTTGAGTACAGGAGGCGTGCGATCAGACCCCTGCACATTCTCATCGGGAGGAGAGCCCTTTGACCACTACCCGTTGTGCACCTCCCTCCCAACGTCTCCATTAATGGTGCCCGCGCACCTGTTCTACGGCGTGGCTATATGTCTCACTGGACTAAGATTTAAGAGAGAAAAATGAAAATCTGAAAAGAAAGTTTTGCACAGATCTTGATGTAAGATCCGACGGACCTATATAGCATCGACTATGACTTATAGCAAGCATGATGAATATAAGGACGATAACAGTGGATAATAATTGTCTTACATATTTAGAAACATAATTAAAAAAGCCGCATGCGGCAACGCCCGAAATACACAAGGGCAAAAGAAGAAGGAAGACAACGATCTGGCTCGCTGATCTCTACTTTCTTGATGCGTTGCTGCAAGCCGCGGGAACTAGTCTCCGCGGTGAGCGGCGACGAGCTCTTTCTTGTCCTCAATATGCTTCTTGAGAGCATCCACAGATTCCTCCACCAGCCTTCTACGCTCGATGCGCAGCTTGTTATTCTTGTCCGTAAGTTTCTCGACGATGACGTCGGTCCTCTTCAACAAGGCAGTGGTCTGCTCCTGCTGCTCCGCACTTCCGACGATCTTCTCCCTCAGCAGGTCGCTCTCGGCCCGGAGCTTCGCATTGCCCTCATTTAGTTGCTGGATGACGTCGGTAGACTATTCAAATGAGGCTTGCAGGTCATCCTGCAACCTCACCCACCTGGAGATCTGATCCATCTGCCTATGGACGAGGGCACGCATGCGCCTATAAGAGTCCTCGCCTGTCCGCGGGGCATTGTGCCAGGCTGCCGTGGCAAGGGAGGACATCTCTGCTGCATCCGCGGCACGGCGGGACATCTCTTCTGCTTCTGCGGTGCGGCCGGACCAGTCTGCTGCATCGACGGCGTGATGGGTCCCCCGTGCTGCTTAGGCGGCGCGGCAGGACCTCTCTGCTGCTACGGCCGTGCGGCGGGACATGTTCACAAGGGAACGGTGATGAATGACTTGTTTGTTTTTGACTTTTTGTGGATGAGGAGTTGAGGAGGAATGTGCAGTCATCTTGGAGTAGTAGTATTTATAACCGCGTAGTAATACGCTCCTAAGTGGGAAACCATTTAGGTTTTGATCGGTGTGAACAGGTTTGCAATTTGGAATGTGACGAGACGCATGCTCTAAATTTACTAATGGTTATAAGTGCGGCACTATTCCCGGAAGGCGTAACGTGGGCACATACGCCTTCTCGGCCGCGTACGTGGCGTTTGCACCATAGGGTGCACCGCAATAGGCAATGTCAGCACACGTCTTTTAATTAGAATGGGTGTTCCCGTCTAGCGCACACACGTTGATCTATCTAACTGTTTTAGTTTGTTGTGGCTAATCACAAACAGTTCATCCATGTGAAGTGTATGCCATCGATCGCAGACACTTTGATCTGACTTACCCGTTTTTGTTCTGTTGCCTAATCAGAAATAGTTAATCCTTCTGAAGTGTATGCCCTCAATCACACACACCTTGATCTGGCTGACTGTTTCTTTTGTGTTACCTAATCACAAACAGTTAATCCGAGTGAACCGTATGCTGTATATAGCACACACCTTCATCTGGCTGCCCGTTTCTTTTGTGTTGCCTAATCACAAACAGTTCATCCGAGTGAACCGTATGCTCTATATCGCACACGTCTTCATTAGGCTGCCCGTTTCTTTTGTTCCGCCTCATCGCAAACAGTTCATTGGACTGAACCATATGCCCTAGATCGCACACGCAACTAAAATCTAAACCGCGTTTGATGCATCCTCCATCACAAATGTTTTCTCCTTTTTTGACGGTTTTCATACAGTACCGTTTGCGATTATGGCATCACACACAGTTTCTCGAAGGGTCTCGGATCGTAGTGTCGCGTTAGCAACATCCTGCAGTAGTGTGTATTATGGATTTTTATTTCACTTTATGATTCAATTATTATTCCTTTTCTCTTATTTTGCAAGTTTGACATGAAGACGGAGATTGCCGGCAACTGGAATTGTGGACCGGAAAGGGCTACATCAGAGATAGCTATTCTGCACAACTCCAAATGACCTGAAAATTTACGGAGAATTATTTTGTAATATATGAAAATTATTGGCGAAAGAATTACCAGAAGGGGACCCACTAGGTAGCCACAAGCCTTGAGGGTGCGCCCCGAGCTTGTGGGGCCCCTGGCAGGCCTCTGAGGCCCATCTTCTCCTATATGATGCCATTTTCCCTAGAAAAAATGAAGATAAGACTTTCGGGATGAAGCTCCGCCGTCTCGAGGCGGAACTTGGGCAGGGGCACTTTTGCTTTTAGGCGGAGCGATTCCACCAAAGAAACTTCCCTTCGGGAGGGGGAAATCAAAGCCATCAGCATCATCAATGATCCTCTCATCATGGGAGGACCAATCTTCATCAACATCTTCACCAACACCATCTCGTCTCAAACCCTAGTTCATCTCTTGCATTCAATCTTTGTCTCAAAACCTCAGATTGGTACATGTGGATTGCTAGTAGTGTTGATTGCATCTTGTAGTTGATGCTAGTTGGTTTATTCAATGGAAGATTATATGTTCAGATCCTTAATGATAATCAGTTCCCCTATGATCTTGAACATGAATATGATTTGTGAGTAGTTAATTTTGTTCTTGAGGACATGGGAGAAGTTTGGTTATAAGTAATCATGTGAATTTGCTATTCGTTCGATATTTTGATGATATGTATGTTTTTGCTTCCTTTAGTGGTGTCATGTGAATGTCGACTACATGACACTTCAGCATCCTTGTGCCTAAGGGAAGGAATTATGGAGTAATAAGTAGATGATGGGTTGCTACAGTGACAGAAGCTTAAACCCTAGTTTATGCGTTATTCCATAAGGGGCTGACTTGGATCCATATGTTTCATGCTATGGTTAGATTTATCTTCATTCTTGTTTCATAGTTGTAGATGATTGCGAGAGGGGGTAATCATAAGTGGGAGGCTTGTTCAAGTAAGAACATCACCCAAGCACCGATCCACCCACATATCAAACAATCAAAGTAGCGAACGCAAATCAAAGGAACATGATGAAAGTGACTAGATGATAATTCCCATGTGTCCTCAAGAACACTTTGCTTGTTATAAGAGAATGTTCCAACCTGTCCTTTGCTATAAAAAAGCATTGGGCTACCTTGAGGCACATTTGTTACCATTGCTATTTGTTGCTCGTTACAAATTACCTTGTTATCAAACTATTTGTTACCGATAATTTCAGTGCTTGTAGAGAATAACTTGCTAAAAACCGTTTGTCATTTTCTTCTGCTCCTCGTTGGGTTTGACCCTCTTACTTATCGAAAGGACTATGATTGATCCCATATACTTGTGTGTCATCCACTTTTAAATTCCAAAAAAATCAAAAATGATCAAAAATACATGGAACCTTGCTTGATGTAATGACATGGCACCAACATGTCATGGTAAAAAGTTGGCCTGTTCACCGAAAGTTTGGACACACACCAACTAGAACATCTCACGAGAATACTCATAGTTCCGAGAGGGAACAATCCATGTTTGACAAGGAACCGGCGGTAGCTTCCTCGTATGGCCTTGAAACTTTTTCTACCGTTAACATGCACTAATACAACTGTCGTGTTAAAATTTGGTAATCTTCACGGGGCATTTGACCTTTTTAAGACATTTAAGTGATTGTCTAGCCATTTAATGGGCACAATTCAAATTGAACCACATGTACATGCAACAACAAACCATCATTGGTTGGAAGAATCATTTATGTATTCTATTACATTATACAATAATACCATGTTAACACAAAATAAGCATTCGTGCGTTACATTTGGAAAGAAAATGTAAATATCTGGCAAGACAACCAGGCCCCACACGATTGGCACTCTATTTCATGCCTCGGGGTTTGGACGGTGAATGGCGCGGGTTATTAATTAGACGTGGTTCTGTATTGGAAACCTATAGCGATTATTTCACACCTGGCTGTTGTTGTGGGAATCGTGTGCAATTCGAGCTATAGTATTCGTAAATTCCGGCGACCGGCGTGTGTAGTTCTCCCATCGATCCGGCCGCCAATGAATACTACCTTACTCACATCATCATGTCTGCATTCTCATCTACATCCTCTCCTCGCTCGCCCCTCTCTCTCTCAGAAAACTCTACCGTGGCGCTGCCGATCTGCCCACGCGCCGACGAGGACGTGCCGCGCTCCGAGGGTGTTCAGTCATAGAGCAGCGATGAGGAGGATCCCTACGTGCCGCCGGACGAGGGTGCACCTGACCCCCCCAACTTTGGAGTGGTTTTGGTGCCAGTATAAACTTCGTGTGTGGAAGGCGTTGTCGCTGACTAAGAAAGCCATGCAAGTGGCGTTCAAGAAGGACACGGCGGAGGAGGAAGCCAGGTAGCAGGCGGCCCGTGAGCCGGGCTAGGAAAAGGAGGTGGTGGAGCTTTGGTGCGGGTGCGTCGACGTGTAGAGGAGGTGTATGAAGACGGCCGGTTCTTCGCTAGGAAGGACAAAGGCGCTAGGCGCCTCATCACTGTGTGGAGGTGGGCCAATAAGCTCCAGCGTGCTACTGATGAGGTGGGCGCCCAACGAAATGGCAAGATCATTCACGCACGTTCGCAAGCAAGAGGCAGGGCAACATGTCAAGCGATGTGAGGCGAAGGAGACAGAGTACTGCCTCTGTGTTGGGAAGCCGCCACACAGGAGGGAGCTGCTAGCAAGGGGTTGCCAGAATACTGCCCCCTAAGGAGGGATTATTAGTTTTAGTATTGTTCATTTTTAATATTATGCATTGTACGTAGTAGTTAAGTATCATCACGTATATGTGATTATATTATATATATTCTGGGATGAACTACTAAACAATTAATATATATGTTGAATTCCATTTTTCTATCTGTTTTCATATACTAATTTCTATCTTGCTGTTATCATCCACATGTATAGAATGGAAAGCATATATAGACACATTGAAACAGAACAATACTCCCTCCGTTCCTTGATATAAGGTGTATAGATTTTTGAGAAAAAGTTCAAAATATAAGGTGTATTGCCTTGCACCACTCATTTGGATAACTTTTTAAGGGATTTTATTACACTTCCTTACATAGGGCAAGCTCCTTTATTTTCTCATGTCAATTAGTCAGGTGTAGTCTTGCCCAAAACTTGTGAAATTTTCCCTCCATGTGCATTCTTTAATTTCCGTGCCAAAAACTATACACCCTATATTTAGGAATAGAGGGAGTATATAATAACGGAAAACAGAGACGCACGTTGAAACAGAGCAATATTATGATTTTCCCTACATGTGCATTCTTTAATTTCCGTGCCAAAAACTATACACCCTATATTTAGGAATAGAGGGAGTATATAATAACGGAAAACAGAGACGCACGTTGAAACAGAGCAATATTATGATTGTTGTGAATACATAGCGATCAACGTCGAAACGACTCAACAAACAACGCGTCCATGACCAGCAGCCTTGCCTACTGTAGCTCTTGGCTCTGCCTGAACTTGTGCAGGCATTCATCCAAGTGGTTGACACGCTCTCGGTACATCTGGAGCGTGATCTTGAGGAGTGAATAGCAAAAAACAACCACATTACACGCTATTGTTGTGAAAGCTACCACATTTTTATTTTTTCAAAAAACTACCACAAAAGTGGCGGGCTGTTCTAAAAAACCCTAGTGGCCAAATCGTTACATTTTAAGCATGGTTATGACACGTGGGGCCCGCCCATCGGGGTTCGGTCGACCAGAGGCTGACGGTGCGCGTGATGACGACCGTTAGATCGTGTCGTTTTGACCGGGGTTAAGACGACCGAGTCGTGTCCACTGCATTACTTAAGATAGGTTCTCAACACTACATCATTTAACATAACCATAACTTAAACATTGGCACCACTCTTCACTCCAGTTACCATAACTTACGCAGTTCATATAGTGCTTCACAAAATATACAACTACCACCATCAATTTGCAAGGCCTGTTATATATAGTAGTCCAACTTACTTACTTATCAACCATAGTCTGATCTTCATGACTCTAGTATGGCCTTGATTTGCTCAAGTTTTTCCTTGCTCCCATGGTCAACATTAAGTACATAAGGTACAACTTTCTCCAACTCTTTCTTCTCTTGTGCAAGAAGATCCCTGCCCACCTTGATCTCTTTCATAGCCTTCCTAGTATTTTGTATTATGTTTGCCTGGTCCTGAAGGATACACATATGCTCCTTTGCTAGCCTAAGCTTATCCATCTTCATCTCCATCTCTAGCTCTTCCTTCTACTTCTCAAATTTCTCAGCATCCGTTGCTTTCTGGTAGTCCACCTTGCCAACACCATCCTGCCAGTCAAACATCTTGGAAACATCATCAACCATTTTTTGATACTCGTCACACAGATGATCCTTCTCCTTCATCAACTTGGCTAACTCAGTATCATATGCTTTCTTGTCTTGAATCCTGCCAAGGTTTTGCTCATGGAACAATTCCCACAGCTTGATGAGGGAGTTCTTCAGTATATCAAGGTGGACTGGATCAACCCACTTAACTACACCATAGTTCACACCTCCCTGTTTAGTCAAACAACAATATTAAATTCAGAAATAAATTAAGTTTGATCAGACAACACATACTTAAGAAAATGCATAAGTTCAGTACTAAATTTAGTTAAAACATAGTTAATATACAAGGAGGAGACTTACAAATTCACAAATATGCAATTCAATACAGTTAATATACAGAGGATATATTCAGAGTTAAGCTAGAGACGATATGTACACATTCATAACTCAATCCAGTGCCACCTATTTTGAAATAGAGATATATAGCCTTTCTGCACTCTAGCTACAAATACAGAGCATTTCTACACTCTACTTAATGCAAACAGAAATCAACACTTAGCATAATTGAATCCAGTGCCAAATATTGTGAAAACCACTTTCTGCAATCTTCAAAATACTAAACTATAACTGAATCCATCCAGCATAACTAAATCCACTAAGCATAACTAATAACCCCAAAGCATAAATGAATCACCGACTTCATATATCAAGTAGAAAACCACTCTCTGCAAATAAGAACACTGACTTCAGATAACAATGAGCTACTGGTTTACTACATTACTCACCTGAACAAGGCATCCATAGAACCTCCTCCCAGTGTTTGCACCATCAAAAGCAACACACTTCCTAGGCATCATCTATTGCAGAGTGCATTTGGAAACTTCCTCCATGGGAGCACCACACCACAGTGGCTCAGGGATGGTGTCAGGTGTGTCCTACATACAATACAAGGTGGATCGGACAACCAATGCGTCCAATAGTTGCCAATCCATCAAGCACTGGCTAAACCAAACCCTTAACCAGAGGAATCCATCCATACATATGTGCAGATCAGCAACCCTAATTCCCAAATTGATTGAACCCTAACCCTAAATAATGGCAGAGGGAGGAGGATGAGACTTACAAAGGTCTCCACGTCCATCAGGTTGCCCCCATGCTGTCATCGTCGGAGCTCTCATCTCCATCAGTCCAAGAAGGCATCCTGGCCGGCAATGAGGAAGGGAGGTGGTCAGCGAGGATGGCAAGCTCTCGGGAAGGGGAGAATACAGTGAGGGGGAGAGAGTGGGAGTGGGTGACTAAGCACCTGGTCGGAACGACGTGCTCTAACGGTCGTCATCACATGCGCCATCAGCCTTGGCCGACAGAAACCTGACGGGCGGGCCCCACGTGTCATAAACCATGCTTAAAATGTAAACGATTCATCCACTAGGGTTTTTTGTTACAGCCCACCACTTTTATGGTAGTTTTTTGAAAAATTAAAAAATGGTAGTTTTTTTGCAATGATAGCCTGTAATGTGGTAGTTTTTTGCTATTCACTCTGATCTCGAGCTCCAAGTTGGCCATTTCATCGTAGATCACCAACTCGAGCATGTGATGGCCATGTTCCTCTATTGCGCCTAGGTGGACACCTGGGCCAAGGAGATGCTCGAGCCTAGCGGCCAGCGCGTTGGCATCGAGTGGGCCGTGGATAAGGCGATCGGCGCGACCCATGCGAACGACGTGACTGGCGTCCGGTGCAAGTACGGTGCGGCCGACCTCTGGTGCAAGTACGGCGCAGACGACCTCTGCCCACTCCTGGCGAGGAATGGGGCTATTGATGGGCCGTGTACCCAGCTGCGATGCCCTATCGATAACAGGCAAGCACCGATGGATCCACTCTTGCTGTGTTGCATGCCGCGCCTCTCGCTCTGTCATGCTCCAACGGTCTCGCTGTGTGGCGAGCCGCAGCCTATCGGCGCGGACGCGCCTAGCTTGCTCTGCGGCGCACCACCGATCATGTTGTGCGGTGAGTTGTAGCCTCTCAGCGCTGACATGCCTATCTTGATCCACGGCGTTGAAGCATCGTGCGCCAAGGGTATGCTCAACCCTAGCGATGACGCGTAGCACGGTGTCGTCCATCGCATTTCCTGGGATACCCTCGGCCTCGACGGGTCGTGGTGCCTTCTCGTTTTCCTTCTCGTGGAGGTTGATGGCTGAGGCAACTCTTCGGTGGGTTGGCATGCTTGGAAATGGTAGGGGGTTATAGGCTATGCTTGTTTCCTCGGTGTGTCATGCGCCGCCTAGGTTTATGCACAATATCACTGGGTGGCTGCAAGAAACCGATGAGGAAGTGGCGGGAAATGGTGGTGTGTTCATAAAACGCCAACAATTAATGGAAAATTAGCATAGAAGGAACCACGAGCTAGCACGACGCATGCAGGCACATTGCTCGCCCACGGGTGTGATCCACATACAAGTGTGCCCAACAAAGCACAATATTCATGGTAAAGAATATTGTTATGTAGAGAGAGAGCATAGATGTTGTGCAGACTGAGCAAATCATGGCAAAGATTAAACTAAGGACCAGGTAGATGATTATTTCAAGAATGGCAGACAATTATTTACCAGCAAGCGTCGTTTTCCCAGAACAAACACAACTTATTAGGAGGAAAAAAATGTCTGTGTTATTATCGGTCTTCCCACACAATTAGCTGATGCACCCTTGTCCATTGCCCGCGTTCACCTCACCATGTCAGCCTCTGCTCACGCCCCTCGGCGCGCTCTGATCGTGTCCCACCACGCGCTCGGCTTGTGGACGACTTTTCCCTTGGTGTTCAACTGCTATATGCATATGGTTGCTCGCCATTGAGGCGGCCACGGAGTGCTCCGCTCGCACCCCTCCGCGCCTTTGCTCTCACATCCTCCGCGCGCGCTCTGCCGGCGGGTGGGGCGGGGGGGCTGTCCTTGTT
>NW_024120568.1:0-11025 GCF_003073215.2 Triticum urartu
TCCCCGCCTCGTCGCCCAACTCCTCCACCCTCGCGGCCGCCCCGCCGCTCCGGCGCCCCCTCCTCCATCCCAGGCACCCCCTCCTCCATCCCAGGCACCCCCTGCCATGCCTGAAGGTGAGACATCCCTCTTTTTCTTTTTTCTGTTTTTTAGATTCAGTTTAATTAGGTTTACTTTAATTTAGGCTTGGTTTAGTTTCTATTTTTAGGTTTAGATTTAGCTTAGTTTAGGTTAATTTTATTAGGTTTAGTTTAGGTTAATAAGAAAGAAGAAATATGAAACAAAAAATAAGAAGAAGAAGAAGAAGAAGAAGAGGAAGAGGAAGAGGAGGAGGAGGAGGAGGAAGAAAAGGATTAGGGGTGCATCACCGACGAAACCGGGTCGAGCGGGTTAGGGGGTTCCTCGATGTCGATGGAACCCTAAATAGCAAGTATGGTCAGTGCGAGATACATGTGGCCATTGGTGTTGAACACTACATCCACGTCCCAGAAGTGATGCCGACGTCCGGCGTCCCGAAGCAACAGCTTTCGGCATCGATGGCGGTCGAACACCATTGCGAATTTGTCTTGCAGCCTCTGCGATGATGATTAAAAGCCAAGTGTTCAAACTTGAAACACCCAAACTGACTCAAGTCGGTTTGGTTGTTTGAAATTTCAAAACTTGGCTTTAATCCTCATCGCAAAGGCTGTGAGACAAATTCACCAAGGTGTTCGACCGTCATCGACCACTAGCACTATTGTTGTTGGACACCGGGCGCCGGCTTCACTTGTGGGATGTGGATCTAGTGTTCAACGCCAAGCGCCGCATGTATCTCGCACCAATGATGCTTGCTATTTAAGGTTCCATCGACACTGAGGAACCCCTAACCCGCTCATCCTGTTGTAAATATTTAGTTAGGTTGACAGAAAAAACAAAATTGCTATGTTACTCATCTTTAGATTTAAATGTGCATTTTTTCGTCGCTGCGAGGGTCTAGTGTTCGATGAGCTCCGCCCCTGCGTTCGCGGGTGAGCACAAATGACATCTCGTCCTTCCCCCTTCATTTGCTCTGTTCCGGTCTTCATGCGGATGAAACTTGCTAGCTATAGGTGTCTTCAATCATCAGTATGCGTGACTACTATGCGTCTCCCGTTCGAAAGGGTTATATCTATAAATATGCATGCATTTGCATATTTATAACCGTGATTCTTTCGAATTGTCCAACATTATCCATGGACATCCCAAGTATGTGTAGATTGGGTTCGTTTTCGCATATGCTCTGCTCCGGATCCGATGAAGAATTTCATCAGTGCCTCCCTGTTGTTCTCTGGGTACACATCCTCTCTGCTTATTCCTGAGACGTGTATCAGGAGAACATCAGGGAGGTGCTGCCAAAATTTTGCGTCGAATCTGGAGCAGAGCATGGGAAAACGAACCCAATCTACACATACTCGGGTGGGATTAGGACTTATCTTTACCTATTAGCATCTAGGTTGCATGAACGTAATAAAAGTGACAAACTCCATTAACTGATGAATATATACATGCTGATTTATATATATATATATAATATTTCTTATGTGTCCAGTAGCTAGGCAAGATGACTAATCGTGCGTGGATGTACACCGGTCACACTAGTCAGAAAGACATGACCATTAATGGTTAACAAAAACCAAGGGGTTTCTGAGATCCGGATTTGCAAATGGCAAGAGAACAACATGGTGCCTCTATGCCGGGTGCAACAATTGGCACAAGAGCACAGAGGATGAAATGGGCAAACGCCTGCAGAAGAGGGGTTTTACGCCAGATTATATAGTGTGGACATTTCATGGTGAGTCTGCCCAACGTGCCAGAGCTGAGGTGCTTCGTCGTTGCACCGATGAGCATGGTACCGGGATGCAATACATGGTGCACGACTTTGTTGATGCTCGGGACTCGGACGATGAGATGGAGGAAGCTGCAAAGGCCTTCAATGAAATGTTGGAGTCTTCAAAACATCCTCTCCACGAGTACACTGAGCTTTGTCAGCTAGATGCCATCTCACCAATAATGGCTCTGAAGGCTCAATTCAACTTGGGAAGAGAATTCTACAATGCAATGATGACAGTATTTGGACGTTTTCTACCCAAAGGCCATGTACTACTTGCAAACCTGTACCAGTCAGACAAAATCCTCCGTGCTCTTAAGATGCCCTATGAGAAGATACATGCATGTGAGAAAGGATGTGCCTTATTTAGGGTTTAGTATGTGGACTTGAACTATTGTCCCATTTGCAAGTCATGCAGGTATGTTGTGGTAGACAACGACATGGGTGAGAAGACGCAGACCAAAATCCCCATTAATGTTCTTCGGTATATCCCAATCGTACCAAGACTTGAACGTCTTTTCATGGTCGAAGAGATGGCCAGACAGATGACATGGCACAAAATGGGCAAAAGAACCCAACTAGATGCAGATGGGAAGCTGATGATGGTGCACACATCGGACGGTGAAGCATGGAAGTGCTTCGATGCATTACATGATGACAAAGCGGCAGATCCGAGGCATCCTTGAGTCGGCATTAGCATGGATGGGTTCAGTGTGTTTGGTCTGACGACAGCCCAATATAGTTGTTGGCCCGTATTTGTCTTTGCACTCAATCTCCCCCCCCCCCCCCCGCCGCGGTACAAATTATGCAAAGAAAGAACATTTTCCTGGCGTTGATAATTCCAGGGCCCAACTATCCGGGGAAGAATATGAATGTGTACATGCAGCCGCTGAAGGACAAATTGCAAGAAGCCCGGGATAATGGGTGCAATACATACGGCGCCTTTAGCAAATGGAACTTCATAATGCGTGTCTGGTACCTATACTCGACGCATGACTTGCCGGCGTATGCACTATTCGTTGGCTGGTGCGTGCATGGAAGGTTCCCGTGCCCCACATGCAAGGGAGCTCTTGAGTTTCGTTGGCTTCAGGCTGGTCGCAAGTTTTCTTGCTTTGACATGCATAGAAAGTTCCTGGATCCTCGCCATAAGTTCGGGAAAGACAAGAAGAACTTCATCAAAGGTAGAGTTGTCAAAAACTCTGCACCACCTGCGTTGACATGCCAAGAGACCCTGGATCAGTAAACGCTCTCGGGCCAGATCCAGAGCATCCAGGGTATTTCAAGGGGTATAATTAGAAACACGCCTGGATGCGCTATGTGATAGGTCGTTACAAAACATGAAAGAACCAAAAGGAAAGCAGAATTGGACGAAGCCAAAGGCATGGTTCAATCTTGGAAGGCCAGCTATGAGGGAAATTATCTTGTGGGTGCAACAACAGTTGATGTTCCCCGATGGGTATGCAGCGAATCTAAAGAGGGGAGTGAGTCTTGATAAATTGAAGATATTTGGTCTCAAGAGTAATGATTGGCACATATGGATTGAGCGGGTAATGCAGGTGATGTTGCATGGCTTCATCCCTGAGGATGAATGGCTAGTACTAGCAGAGCTGAGCTATTTCTTCCGTGTTCTTTGTGAGAAGGGAATATTGCCTGGCCTGCTAGAAGAAATGGAAGAGTTGGCACCGAAGTTGATCTGCAAGTTAGAGGAGATCTTTCCGCCGGGCTTCTTTAATCCAATGCAGCACTTGATTTTGCATCTCCCAACTGAGGCAAGATTGGGGGGCCATGCAAAATCATTGGTGCAACGCAACTGAGAGGATGCAGAAGACGCTACGAGCAAAATATAAAAATAAACGTAGAATTGAAGCATCGGTGGCTGAGGCATTCATTACTGAGGAGGCGACAAACTTCGTGACAACACACTACGAAGCCAAAAATCGTCATTTGCATAATCCGAAGCCTCGGTACAATGCTAACGACCATAAAAAGGGTGGATCCAACCTCAGCCTATTCAAAGGGGATCTTGCACCAGCCGGTGCTTCTAATTCCTTAACGTTGGATTTGGAAGAATGGAAGATTATTTCGTTGTATATCTTCACCAACCTAACAGAAATGCGGCCGTACATCGAGTAAGTTCTCGGTACATTGTTTCACAACTTCTAATTCCTTTGAGCTACTCTTATTCACGGATAAATTTGGTATAGTCGATACATTGCCAAATTCTCGTATGGAACGGTGATCCAAAAGGATTCCGTCGAAGAGTATGAGCTTCTGGCAAAGCATGGAGGCGGCTATCCCGGTTTCATCTCTGGTTCAAACAAACGGTAATTTCCATTAGACCATTTCATTTCTTCGTCTAATTTGTGGCTAATGCAACAATCCCTTTCGTGTTAAACTTGTAGGCTAATTCAGAGTCTATGGACGCCAAATTGAGACAAGTCACTAAGGTTTTGACTTTAAGGCCCGTTCATTTGACAAATACGACATCAACGGGTATCGCTTTCGTACCTATGGCAAAGAGCTATCTATGGCCGACCGAAAGTCTACAAATTGTTGTGTCTCTGCTATCGGCGAAGGAGATGCCGAGTATTATGGAAGAGTTGAAGCAATTTATGAGCTTCAATTCTATGGTGCAAACCCACTAAACGTCGTAGTCTTCAAATGTTATTGGTTCCAGCCGAAGGAGACTAGAAGGACTCATGAACACTTAGGGCTAGTGGAAATCAAACAAAGAACCCATTTGGATGTTCCCGATGTCTATATTATGGCTCAACAGGCAACCCAAGTTTTCTATCTACCATGGGCCTATCAAAGTGATCCAAATCTCGATGGTTGGAATGTCGTTTATGAAGTGTCACCACATGTTAGACCACCTCCCCCCAATGAAGAGGATTATGAACCTCACATTAACCTAGACACATATGAAGGAGAATTCTTCCAAGAAACACGTCTTTCCAAAAAACATTTCAAGAACTGCTCTACTTCACCCCAGAACATTGAAGTAGACAGTGACAGTGAACCCGACTTCACCCCTGAGCTGGAACAAGAAGAGCCTGAACTAGAATAGGTTACTGCTGCGGATGACCTGTCAATGCTTGAACGATTACGTAAAGGTGGCCTTCCACATGATGATGCATTTATTAATGATGATGATGAGCATGGCATTACTGATTGTGATGATGATAAGGCATTTATTGATCCCGGAGCATTTATTGTACCCGACGATCCAGATTATTATTAGGTATTCAATTTTTTATGTTGTACTTGATTTATATAGTTACATGTATGATTGCATGATTTATATAGTTACTTGTATAATTTTCTTACTTTGTATGATTGTTTCTTATTCATAGTGCCATGGTCTTGATTTCCGTCCCCGTCGGCCCTCGCCCGCTTTATGATTCAGATGTGGTAAATTCTCTTTTATAACTATTTGTTGCATTTCGCATTTATGACAATTATGGCCATCAAGTTGACATAGAGATATTCTAATCTAGGAGGTATGTGAACTGGAATTTGAAACCGACCCTCTTGTCGAGAAGTTAAATTTAGTTGAAAAATAAAATGAGTATTTGAAAGAAAAAATTAAAAAAACTGAAGAAGAGAAGATGACATTGGAGTTGTATGTTGTCGATGTCATCGACGATCACAAGATGAAGATGAATGCAATGCGCTTGAAGATGGATGCAATGCGCTTGAAGATGGATGCAATGCGCCTGAAGCTTAAGAAGATTAAAAAATATGCCATTGATAATGAGGCTTGGTATCATTATGCCGTTGGATCAATTGTTTCCTTTGTTGCGATCTTCATCGCATTTGTTGTGATGAGAATAAGTTTTCTCTAGTGTTTTGCTTAACAAATGCATACTTAGCTTATTTTCCTCCTAATGGCATAATTACCTAAGTTAAATAAAAATGGCATTTTTACCTACGCTAGTTAGAAGAAGAAGAAGAAGAATATAAAGAACATGAGAGGAGAAAAAGAAAGAGAAGAAAATTTCTTCTTCTTCTTCTTCTTCTTCTTCTTCTTCTTCTAGCTAGTCTTTTTATTCTAGTCTTCTTCTTCTTCTTCTAACTTTCTTCTTTCCCAATTTGCAAATTTACTTTCGATGAGGAAGCTTGTGTTGATGGAGTCTACTCTTCTCCTTGTGCTTCCTTTTTTTGATTTTGTAGGATGAACAATGTGAAACTTGCTACCTATATATGTATGTATGGATGAAACCATTGTATGCTTGTTGTTGGATATGTTGGTTAGCTATATGTGTTGCATATGGACTTTTCATTGGTATGTATATGTGTTGGATGATCATATCCATATGGCAGGGATATGATTTTGTATGTATATGTGTTGTTATGCTTGTTGAAAGCATCTTCAAATGTGTGTGTGTGTGTGTGAAATTCTGTCGAATTGAATGAATTTAAGAAAAAATAGAAAAAACAGGGGTTGTATAGGCTCTTTGCCGTCAGCTGGCAGACGACAAAGAGGTCTGCCATCAGCCAGCATATGGCAAAGCTGCCGCGTGGCAGCTACCTTTGCAACTTGGGGCATTGGGCCGCCCTATATGGTTGCTTTTTTGTCCGCTGGCGGACGACAAAGACCTTTGCATCTTTGTCGTCCGCCAGCGGACGACAAAGCATGCCACGTGTCAGCTATCTGGGCTGGCCTACATGGGCACTTTGCGTCCCCTGGTAGACGGCAAAGATGCAAAGGTCCTTGCCGTCTGCCAGCAGACGACAAAGCACGACGTTAACCCCCTAACGGACCTGACCTGCCACGTGCGCCGTCCAGGCTCTTTACCATCTGTTGGCGTATGGCAAAGACCATTTCATCTTTGTCATCTGCCAGCAGACGGCAAAGATCCCTTTGACGTAGCTTATTCAACCGGACCTGTTGCCGTCTGCTGGCGGACGGCAAAGACCTTTGCTGTGCTCCAGGCATGCCTTTGCCATCAGCCATGGCTGGCAGCAAAGTGTCTGATTCCTGTAGTGTAGCATGAGAGTAATACATGTAATCTGCTTAGTTCCATTGGCATGGATGTCAAGAAAGAGGAAATATTTTTGTGAAGTTCAAATTCCCATTGCCAAAGGTCTAGGAAGAATATCAAAATTATGTTAGGAACAAAGCAGTGTGTGTCATAGACAAAATAAATATTGCATTAGTGATCGCTTGAAAACACCAACCTAAGGCATACCAGATACAGTAGCAAGACTGTCTGTCTACGTTAAATCAATGCTCAACTACCTATCCAGAGCTAAGCGCAAACCTACGCCTCACACTTATTTGGAAAGATAGAATAATGATTGAGGTTGTAATAAGTCAAAACTAAAGAAACCTTGCATCAATGCAGCTGACCATTAGGCAATGAAGAAGGCCTTATGGTCGATGTTAATGCAAGGGGTAGGGATCTCCATGCAAGTAGGATGCACAAAGAGCTAAGAATATGTGATAGCTCTCCTATGGACTAAGTGGGGGTTCATCCAACTTTCTTGCTCATGAAGACCTCGAGCTTTTGAGGAAGCTCATCATCAAAACATGCAAGACAAGTTCTATAATGTAGGTTCCCCACTAGTATATAACATGCATGAAACTTTCTACTTGAGAATGCATGAAGTGGTGCTACTTTGAAGCACTTTTGTGTACGCTAAAAAGGATAATGGTGTTGATCCTTCTCTCTTCCTCACTGAAAGGATCGGTATGGTCGACTAGAGAGGGGTGGTTAGGGGACTACAATTTTTTAACTTCTTTTCTAAAATTTAGGCTTAATAAGAAAGTAGGTTGTCTAGATACTCAACTAGGTGGACAACCTATATGAAAATTTCAATAACAAGTACAAGCTAGAGGTAGACAAATAATACACGCTTGCACAACGAAAGTAAAGATATAATTAGCCGCATGTTAAGTCAAGGATGTTTTTGAGCATATATTCAGGCCTCCACAAGTATAAGGAATAAAACTCCGCATATTTGGGAGGCGGCGGTTGACCGTGAAAATAGAGATAATTTTTCTCTTAAATACCAAAAAATGGAGATATGTTCTGATAAACTTGAAACTAGGCATGGTGTCATGATATGCCCTCATTAGACCGTAGTAAAAAAATTAGCAGGGTTGAGGAAGTTTGTCATGCCACGTGCTTACAAGACGAAGCATCATAGAGGAGGACTCGTAGTTACGAGAGGGGGCGGCTCAAGTTTGAGGGCAAACCGGCGGTCCCTTCGTCGGACGGTCTTGAATTTTTTTCTGTCTCCATTGGCCATTTTAAGTTGTATGTCAATTTTTGCCATTTTTCAGGGTTCATTTGATATTTTCAGGACATTATGTTCATTTCTATGCATTTTTTGGCCAACGTGCGTGCTTTTAATGTTTTTGGTTGTTTTAGAGCCATTTTGGCCTTTTGCCCCATTTTTAAAAAACGACAAAAGAGATTAAAAAATAAATGGGTCATGTCATACCGGCCCGCGGGCCTCACCTCAGGGGATGAGCACATCAGACGGCGTACCACGAGCCAGGCGGAAACATGTTTAGTCATGTGCCAAGCATGCATGCTCGTGGGCCAGCCCATACAAAACGGCCCGTTTGATCAGCCGTAGACATGATAACTTATGTAAGAATACAGTGGTAACTTTGCCCTGGTGGGGAGGGGGGAGTTGTTAATATATACAATGGCAAGTTGTGCGATAATATACGCGAACTGCAGACTTGATAATTTATGTACAAACACCGTGATAACTTTAACTAAGGAAAAAGCTGTTGAAAAACATATCCACAATAATATCTATGTAAATAGCACAATAATTTACACACCATGGACATGATAATTTACGTACAAATATCGTGGTAATTTTGATCCAGTGAAAAAAAGTAGTTAAAGCATACCCCGGTAACTTCGGTTTAAACACCATGTTAACTTATATACTACACACGTGCTAACTTTTGATCCCCAAAAAAATCATTGAGACATCAGAACATGCGATATAGTTTTCAAAGTCTCGTCATGACGATTTTTTATGTGAAAATGAATTTTAGTCAAACCAATGATCTACAAAACATTTTGAATTTTTAAATATAGATAAAATCTTTACTAATATCAGCCATGTCGTCTTATATGCATGCATGCAATGGGCTAGTGTGCATGTGTGAGCAATGGGCAGCCTGAGGCGTTCGTTTCTAGTACTAAAAATGCATATGTTTGTATTTACGCTTAAAACCATAATGGTTGATAGTTAGTGCAGTCCTTTTCTAGAAGTACATAGACACGCTTTTTTCTTTACACGTTTTAATTTAAAGTACATATAGACAAAAATGAGTGAATAAATACAGTAACACGAACAAAGTCTGATTATATACATACAGACAAAGTCTGGTTACTTTAAAGTACATATAGACAAAAATAAGTGAATAAATACAGTAACACGAACAAAGTCTGGTTATATACATACAGACGAAGTCCGGTTATGTATTTAAGACTGTATATATCTAATTTCCGATGGGGCATAAGCTCCCTAGATCGACAAAAGCAAGTGACAAATTTGTCAGGTACATCCCAAACTTTATGAGCCGTATTTGTCTCCAGTTCCATAGTTCCTATGCGGCAATACATCACCTGACAGAAAAGAAAACTCAAAAAAGGAGAGGATACCCATAGGTGTCGCGTCATCGCACGAGTATAACATAGGTTCTTTTTTTAGATTTTTTTAGAAGAGTATGCCCGTATCATTGTCGGTGTATAAAAGCAGGGGCTCTCCTTTTAACCCTTTTACTTGTGTAGGGATAGTCAGAGTCACGCGCCGCGGCCACACTTAACAGGGCAGAGGAGGGAAGCCGGAGAGAAGCCAAAGCACAAGACGACCAAGGCAACGCCAAGACGGAAGCACAGGAGGGCAAGAGGGCGAGGTGGGCTCCCTTGACAAGATCCTTGCCCCCCCCCCCCCCCCCGCCCCGGCAAGAGCCTTGCTGGGGGCAACTTGTCCAATGCCAGCGGAGTGAATCACCCTTGAGCCCACCGGCTTCAACCTAACCAACCGCGTTGGAACCAGGGCTCGGGAGGCGCCTCTGTGGTGGCATGCAAATATTCGTCAAGCTCATAAATATATGAGTTCAGATGAGGACTAGAAGACGGTCACCCCCGACAGGATCCTAACCGAGGAAACCCACAAAACCCCCGGTAAGACCCTTGCCGGGGATGACAGCAACGCCATGGCAGGACCCTTGCCGGGCCCCCGGCAAGACCCTTGTCGAGGGCGTCAGCAGGGCCACTGTCAGGCCCGCACCAGCCAAGATCCCGTCATCGTTTGCATGCAGCTGCCAGCCCAACCAGCTGGGCAGGCACCTGCGTGGCAACATGCAGCTCCCAGGCCAACTCAGCAAGCACCTGCGTGGCGGCATGCAGATCTTCCTAAAGGCCCTACCAACGCGCCACCTCAGCTGCCTGCCTGCCCACATGGCGTTGCATGCATCGCCAGCCTGGGCGCGTGTCGAAGCGAGGCACAACAGCGACGGATGGGACGGACCCCGTTCCCGTCCCCGATAAAGCTAAGGGGCACCTAAGCGATGCATTAAATGCGTCTTGTCCTGTAATACGGGCGATAAGCTCGCAGTACTGTAGGCCTTTCCACCTCCTGTGTGCCACTGTGGCAGCCCCTTTCGACTATAAAAGGAGGCCCATGGCGTACTGGAGAAGGATTCGGCTCTTTTGAACTACACATCCACCGTAGCTAGTTCAGAAAAGCTCAAGAACACTCAATACATCCACCAAAGAAGGGCTAGGGTTTTACGCGTCCTGGAGGCCCGAACCTGGATAAACGACCCATGTGCTTGCTCCTAGACCTGCTCTCCTCATGACCCCGCGCCCGCCGACCGTAGAAGGGATCCCAGTGATCCCATAGGTGTCGTTCCCACCGACATCTTTGGCGCGCCAGGTAGGGGGCGCAGTTGTGAGAATCGGGTCTAGCAGTTTGCCTAGCAGTTCTTCATGGCCATGGATCCCAAGAAGAAGGCAGCCACGGCGGTCGGTTCATCGGGAGCCGGACGGCTCGTACCGGTGCGGGCGAGCAGCGGGCCAGTCGTGGACAGAACCCGAGGCACGACCCGCGAGCACCAACATCGCTCTAGCAGTCAGAGCCTAGTGAGCGGCGTCATTTGTGCGCAAGGCGACAGGCCACACGCCATGAAATCCAGAGAA
>NW_024120569.1:0-10516 GCF_003073215.2 Triticum urartu
GTGGCGGCGGATCTGGATCCTTAGGGTTTCGGGGGGGAGAAGAACCGAAATTTCGGAATGGTGGTGTATTTATAGGCATAGAGGGAGCTAGGAGTGTCCAAATGAGGTGCGGCTTTCGGCCACACGATCGTGATCAAACGCTCTAGATGATGGAGAGAGTTTTGGTGGGTTTTGGGCCAAATTGGAGTGGTGTTGGGCTGCAACACACATGAGGCCTTCTCGGTCCCTCGGTTAACCGTTGGAGCATCAAACGAAGTCCAAGTGGTACGAAACTTGACAGGCGGTCTACCGGTTGTAAACCAAGGCCGCTTTGCAAGTCTCGGTCCAATTCGGAAATGTTTAAACCCCACACACGAAAGAAAGGTAGAAATGACCACCGGAGGAGAACGGAGTGCCGGAATGCAAAACGGACAACGGGGAAAATGCTCGGATGCATGAGACGAACACGTATGCAAATGCAATGCACATGATGACATGATATGAGATGCATGACAATGACAACAACACACGGAGACAAAAACCCGAACCCGAGAAAATAAAATAACTTAACGCCGGAAACGGCAAGAGTTGGATTACATACTAGGTAAATCATATCCGGGGTTTTACAAAACACTACCGAGTTCAAGTGGGGAACCATCATCGCGCATAATGAAGTCCTTGCATAAGTCATTTGATTAGCTCTTATGAAGGAACTTCTTCTCCTTGAACAAATCAGTTAATGGCTTGCTATACTAAGAGATACATATGGAATGGAGCTAGCGAGCCTATCAAACCATAGCATACTTCGTACATGCATGACTGACTTGGGATGGTGCCAGGGGAAACAAAAACAATCCTTCTCGAACTCACGGCAGAAACTTGCACCAAATGCACGTGAATCAGAGAAAGTCTCTTCTTTAATCCAACATATGCTTTATGAACGGAACATGAAGATAATGCTTATATAAGTTTCCAACACTAGCTGGATGTTCAACACAAATCATGGAGGAGACAAAATGCTGCTGATGGGCTCAACAACAAGTCATCGAGATTTCCATATAGATGGAATTCCACAATTATGTGAACAAAGTGATAGCATTGGTCAGAACAAAAGATATAACGGTGTATGCTCGAGGAAAAACCACGAGTAAGACAACATTACGATCATCGTTGGGTCTGATTTGATTTGAGGATAGCCCACGCTCAAATCAAAGTTTTGGCAAGACAATAGATCCAATAACTGATTAGAGGACCAATCGATGAAGATATCACCTTTCTTCAACACACACACAAACACAAAGATATCCCTTCAGAATGAACTAAATTCGGCAAAGCTTTTATCTTCCAACTCTCCAAGTTGTTGTTTAGCTTAACCAACTAGCTTAGGGGTATCCAACACAGATTCTGGGAGAAAGAGTGGTTTATTGGTAAATCAACTTGATCATGAACTCACCATATCGGTCAGGGGATGACCTGGTGATACTTATGTGAAGATATCCGGAAAATCACGAACCACCGATATGACTCTAAGCTCGAGAACAATCTTGCTTTTCAGGGCAAGACGATATGATCGAAAGAGAGAGGGATTGACACAATCCCAACTCATGGATCGAAGCGTGTACCAGAAATAAGGACTAGGTAGCACGATCAATCTTAGGATGATGATTTAATAATCAACACTCTAAGAATGAGAATATTGTCCATTTACTACAAAGCAACAAGTTGCTCAGAGTATTGATTTCACACATCACAATTCACTTGTCGGCATTTCGGTTACAACAACACGGGACCGAGGAATGAATAATGATGGCGAGAAATATCACTGCGTCAAGAATTCATAACAAGTGGTGCAATTCCCATGACATTCTTGATATAAAGATGGTAATACCCAAAGGTAGAACAAAACAAAAACTAGATTGGCATTTTGATCTGTGGAATACAACTACTTTGACCCAATCCTAGAAGTGGACGAGGTACCGGAGTTTGTTTCTCCTAGTCATTCCGGAATAGATTGCTTGACAGACCACAAGAATAACAGCCATTGATGAACATGATTGCACACATACTCTTGACTATCAATTGATAGATGATGGTCGGAATACAGCTGGAAATGGACAACTCCAGGAGCATATAACATTTTGAGTTGTGGATGCATAGATTAGTATGTCGAACTAAGTTCAATAGGTTTCTTCCGGATAAGCCATGCGGAGAGATAGAATTGGCAGAGTCACAATATAGAATGAAGAACTCATCAAGAGCACTCTAGTTGTGATATTTTGGTTCAAAAGAACTTCTGCCATATTGTCTCATGGTATTGGAAGAACGATATACCGCGGACCTCGAGGACTATCACAAGGCTACTAATATCTTAAGGGAACTAGCAAATACTAACAACATGAAGTAGGGTGAATCTCGGGTTCAAAACCCAGGAGTAGAATACCTGCTACTAAGTAGCATCACCGGATGCTCTCGAGAATGGTGGCCAGAATCATCACACTGGGAACACAAAACATGGCCATATTACCAAGTGATCCTCTAAGATACCTAGGGTCATAATACTAGTTCCAACATATATGTCAAGGCATGGAGTACCTCAACAGACGATTAGTGTGCTTATTCTAACCAAAAGGACATCGGGAACAAGAAGGAAGAATTTGCAAATGCATCAGATAGTTTAGAAACCTGGGGTGACTTGGACAGCATAACGGCTGTAAATGCTCAAAAAGATTTGAGACATCCTGCAAAAATGGTGGCATAACCACTCAACATCACAATATCAAGGTTCTGGGGCCAGCTATGAACATATGGAAGTAGTAGGAACTGAACTAAGGCTTGAACTCAACAATCCTAGGAAACTACGGTTTAGTAACACGTCACCCTGAGAGATAGAAGAGAAGCCTAGTTCTTAACCCTGTAGAAAAGATAAGATGACTCAGATCAGAAGGTCATGAGGATAAGGAGTAAAAAGAGCCTTACGTTCCCATCCACAATCAATTCCCTTATATAACTAAAGCATTCCTAGACACAACTTTGACAAGCTTGGCTTGGTAATCCTACAGGCAGTCAGGCTCTGATACCAAAGCTGTCAGGACCCTGATTCTAAGTCACATCGATCTAGCCTTTAACACCTCATATCATTTTGCGGCCTCACGCATGGTATCCCCAAGGGTGTAACCTTACCATGGCCCGGTACCGTTTGCGCCTTTTGGCTCACGTATATGATAGTGTCGCTAGCATCCATATGACAGAGAACCCGGGTTGACATGACTAGTCGTGAACCCAAAGTGGCACCAACTTATGGGGACAGGCATACATGAATCAACATCGAGCATGTCGGTCAGCAGCATGTGAATCCAGGCTGTAGCAACTGGGCTAATAGGACTCCGGGAACCCGGGCTGTAGCAGGCTAGCAGGACTCCGGATGTCACCGCGTGACATTTCCCCGAAGGGACAGACACAGGAACAAAGTGAATCACATGCCGGCCAGTCTAAGTGTTCCAGAGCAGTAGTGCTGGGCTAGCAGGACTCCGGTGAACCAGGCTGTAGCAAACTACTATGGCTCATGGAAGCACAAGACTACATTTCCCCATAAGAGAGGCTGCTAAGTATGAACAACTAGTTTGTTGGATCCCACACATACCAAGCATTTCAATCATACACACAATATGCTCGATATGTGTAAATACAACATGGCATCACAACATAACTCTACGACTCAAGTATTTATTCATTAGGCTCCGAGGAGCGAGATATTACAAACATGGGTCTCATGACCCAACATTCAGAGCATACAAGTCAAAGCACATGCGGAAGCTTAACTTGTCTGAGTACAGACAACTACAAATGAAGAAGGCTGAGAAGCCTGACTATCTACAAGACCCTCCCAAGGGTACAAGATCATAGCTGAGGTAACGAGCTAAATGTCGAAGTCCACACGAAACTACTAGCAAGACTGACGTCTTTCTGCAAAACATAGAATAGGCAAACGTGAGTACAAATGTACCCAACAAGACTTACATCAGAACTAGCTACATATGCATCAGTATCAACAAAGGGGGTGGTGGAGTTTGACTATAGCAAGCCAGCTTTGACTCAGTGGCTATTCTAAACTATGGCTTCAAATAACTCTTTTGAGGTGGCGCACCCGAATCCACATATTCACCATATCAATACACCACTATGGATCCACTCCCGTCTCCCTATGAGAACGCCATCCATAGCACTCACGCTTATCTTGCGTATTTTAGAGTATCCACTTTCACTTGTCTATGAACTATGCAAGGGGTCCAAGTTTCCATATCCGAGGAATCCGGCTATTCGAATAGATAATGATAACCCTGCAGGGGTGTACTTCTTCACACACGCTCTCGCCACTTACCACCATGTACACATCGTGTATCTCGGCAACCTTCAAGCGGAAGCCTGGCGACGGAGTCGGCCACGACCTGACTAACCAACAAGTCTCTAGTCCAGGTGCATCGCCTATTCGGGTTCCATCCGCAAGGAGATTCGGCTGGGGTGTCGCTCACGGCCCCAAACGATGTGTGCAGGGTTCCCAAGCCCACCTCGACGGATGGTTCTACGATTGGTACACCGTGCCACGGTGCCTAGTCTATCCCAAGCCCACCTATACCGGGTACCACTTGGTAGATACTAACACAACCTACAAACACTAGAAACTAGTTGCAACTCCTGGACAGAGATCAGGTTGATTAATAAGTCGACAGGGGCACTTAAGCATTCCAATGCGTGGTAGTTGCTGTTCATGGATCACAAACACAGAACTCAGTTCCTAAGGACGGCTTCAATGAGACAACCCACCATGTACTCCTACATGGCCTCTCACCGATACCTTTACCAAATGGTGTTCACACACTTAGCGCACAACAGTAGGACATGTTCTCACACCTCTAATTCATCCCCGATGAATCAGACCTGACTCAACTCTAAGCAATAGCAGGCATGACAAACAAGCATGAATGAGTAGGCACACCAGGGCTCAAACAACTCCTACTCATGCTAGTGGGTTTCATCTATTTACCGTGGCAATGACAGGTCATGCAAGGAAAGGGGTTCAACTACTGCAGCATGTAATAGTTGAAGCGTTGTTCTCCTAAAGCAGTAAAAGAGAGCAGGAGCGAGAGAGTGGGATTGTATCGAAATGAACAAGGGGGTTTTGCTTTGCCTGGCCTTCTGAAGATAGTATAGTTCTTCATCGGTGTCATCGATCTCATCATCGAAACATACGTCTACCGAGGGGGAACAAACACCGACAAACACAGAAAGAATAGAATCAATGCAATGCACAATATGATGCATGATCATGACATGTCAATATGCTGTGATTTGAGCTAATGTAGCTAAGAACAGAAGGGTTTGAGTTGATTTGAACTCAAGGTTCAAATTCAGATTCAAGCTATGAATTCAAATAGTGCATGATCATGTTTTGAACTAAACAGTGAGGTTAAGTTGTTTAAACATGCATGAAACCAGTACATATGGATAGATTGGATTTTTCTGATCATTTTTCATATATAAATTATTTCATTTGGAGTTATGGTTGAATTTCTATGATTTTTAAAAGTTTATACTATTTTCTGGAATTTCCTGGTTTATTTTAATCCAGAAAATGTATTATTGCATCAGCACTATGTCACTGGGAGGTCCGAAGGTCAACTGGGTGGGTCCAGGTCAAACCTGACCAGTGGGGTCCACTG
Source organism: Triticum urartu (assembly GCF_003073215.2). Taxonomy (NCBI): domain Eukaryota; kingdom Viridiplantae; phylum Streptophyta; class Magnoliopsida; order Poales; family Poaceae; genus Triticum; species Triticum urartu. The sequence goes on from NW_024120569.1 coordinate 5,697, forward strand.
GTCAGTGACTCTGTCAACTAACAGGGTTAATTGGCACTAACTAACAGTTAATCTAGGCTAATTAGTCCCTGGACCCACACGTCAGTGACTGTGGGTTTAAAATTAAGTTAATCTAACACTTGGCTAATTAACAGGGGCCAGGGCCCACATGTCAGTGGCTAACCTAACTAACCTAAATAGGATTATCACTAACTAACTTAGTTAGCCAGGTGGGGCCCGCATGTCAGTGAGAGAGAGGGTTCAAACCCCTGGTCAGACGGGGTCAACCTGCCGAAGCGCAAGTGGACGCTACGGGTAGCTGATGGTGTGGCGCGTCCAACGGTGGCCTTGGACAGAGCTGGGGTGGCCGGAAACAACGACGGCGACTAGTCGGGCGGCGGCATCGAGGCGCTGGGGAGACTCTACGCGCGGCGGTGAGCATGTTGGGCGCACGCCCGGGACCAAATGGTCACCGGAGCATCACGGGGGATGAGCGCAGGCGGCGGCGTGTTTCGGCCGCGGTGGGGAACGGAGCTAGGGGACGAGGGCGAACGCTAAAGAAGAGGGGAAAAAGAGAGGAGCTCACGGCGGAGTCGATGAGCAGGTTAGTAGCTCGGGGGAGGCGTCGGAGCAAGCGGGGCGGCGAGAGCGATCCCCGGCGGGCACGGTGATCATGAGCTCGAAGACGATGTTGCTGAGCTCCCGCGGTTGAATGGGTTGGCGTAGACGATGCAGGAGTGGACGACGGTTCTTCTGGACGCATCGATAAGACGAAGGGTGGACGGTGGCTATGGCCACGGCGGGCGGCGGCGACGGTGGCATTCGGCCGTGCGCGTGAGAGAGAGACAGAGGGGAGGAGGAGCACTGTAACACCCACGATGCGGCTATATCTCGCACGTTTCAAAGCACGACTTAGAGGCATAACCGCATTGTAAGCAATGTCGCAGGAGGGGTAATCTTTATACATAGTTGGCTTACAATCGCCACTTCACACAATACATGAATAAAGCATTACATCATCCAGATACAATCAAGGTCCGACTACGGAACCAAAATAAAGAAAGACCACCCCTAATGCTACAGATCACCGATCGCCCCAACTGGGCTCCACTACTAATCAACTGGAAACAGAACAACATAACGAACACGATCTTCATCGAGCTCCTCCTTGAGCTCAGTTCCGTCACCTGCACGATGTCATCGGCACCTGCAAGCTGGTTTTGGAAGTAAACTGTGAGTCACGGGACTCAACAATCTCACACCCTCGCGATCAAGACTATTTAAGCTTTTGGGTAGGTAAAAGGTATTTGAGGTGCAGCTGCAGCAAGCACTAGCATATATGGTGGCTAACTTACGCAAATGAGTGCGAGAAGAGAAGGCAAAGCACGTTCGAGAATGTATGATCAAGAAGTGATCCAAGTCTACTTACGTTCAAGCATAATTCCAACCCCGTGTTCACTTCCCAGCCCCCGCCGAGAAGAGACCATCACGGTTACACACGCGGTTGATGCATTTTAATTAAGTTAAGCTTCAGGTTTTCTACAACTGGACATTAACAAATTCCCATCTGCCCATAACCGCGGGCACGGCTTTCGAAAGTTCAAAACCCTGCAGGGGTGTCCCAACTTAGCCCATCACAAGCTCTCATGGTCAATGAAGGTTATTCCTTCTCCCAAGACAATCCGATCAGACTCAGAATCCCGGTTACAAGACATTTCGACAATGGTAAAACAAGGCCAGAAAAGCCACCCAGATGTGCCGACAAATCCCGATAGGAGCTGCACATATCTCGTTCTCAGGGCACACCGGATGAGCGCTCCGTACAGCTAAAATCAAACCTCGAGTTTCCCCGAGGGGGAGCTACAAAGGACTCTAGTTTGGACCAACACTCAGAGGAGCACTAGCTCGGGGGTTTAAATACAGATGACCCTTGAGTTTGCAGAACCCAAGGGAAAAAAAGGCTAGGTGGCAAATGGTAAACCCAAGGTTGGGCCTTGCTGGAGGAGTTTTATTCAAAGCGAACTGTCAAGGGGTTCCCATTATAACCCAGCCGTGTAAGGAATGCAAAATCAAGGAACATAACACCGGTATGACGGAAACTAGGGCGACAAGAGTGGAACAAAACACCAGGCATAAGGCCGAGCCTTCCACCCTTTACCAAGTATATAGATGCATTAATATAAATAAGAGATATGGTGATATCCCAGCAAATATCCATGTTCCAACAAGGAACAAACTCCAATCTTCACCTGCAACTAGCAACGCTATAAGATTGGCTGAGCGAAGCGGTAACATAGCCAAACAACGGTTTGCTAGGACAAGGTGGGTTAGAGGCTTGGCTTAGCAAAATGGGAGGCATGATAAGCAAGTGGTAGGTGTCGCAGCATAGGCATAGCAAAAGAGCGAGCAACTAGTAAGCAAAGATAGAAGTGATTTTGAGGGTATGGTCATCTTGCCTGAGATCCCGCAAGGAAGAAGAAATGAGTCCATGAAGAAGACAAACGGACGTAGTCGAACGAATCCTCACAAATGCAACGTTATCAGAACCAACCCGAAGAAGCAACACCGGAAAGAAGCAAACAACATAGTAAACAACCATCACATAAAACATGGCATGATGCACGACCAAGTATGATGCATGTCCGGTTTAAAGAAAACAAGGCATGGCAAAATGCACAAACAATCCCACAAATTAAGTGGAGCTCAACATGCAACTCCGTTGCATATTGACGAAACACCACATTCAAGTTATTTAGTTTTATCTCGTTTATGTACCCAACAATATTAAATGTTGTTAAACATGGCAAGAGGGTGAAGCAAAGAGAAACTACCTATCTAGTCAAGTTTTAATGAGGCCGGAAACAACGAACAACAATTCCGGAAAATCCTCATATGCATATATTAGGTTTGGTACTGTTCTTCCCTAAACCATATTTTATAGTTGTTAAACATGCAAAGTGATGCCGCCATGTTAAACTAGGCATTTTTCTACCCCATTTACATATAATGTTTGTTAGGTTTGGAGCTATGGTTATTAAGTTATGAAATAAATCATTTTAGCATGTCATAGTAGCAAATTTAAACAAACAACATTTTAAGCATTTTAAACATAGATGAAAGTGGCATATTATTAATCTACACATAATTCTAAGCATTTTTCATATATAAATTGTTTTAATCTGATGCACGGTTGTGGAGATATTAAATGCATGAAGTTAGAGGGTTTTTTATGTAAAACAACTCTCTCTGGAAAATAGGAAAAACGCTATATGGAAGAAAAAAACATGTCGGGCTGGATCTGCTCTCACCATGGGCCTTGCGCAGAACTATGGGGAGGTGCCAGGAGGGGCACGATGGGCTGGCGCAGTCCAGCAGAGGAGTGGCTGGGCCTTGGGCCTGACGGTGGAGGAGGGAGGCCAACAGGGGGCGATGCTGGGCCGGGAGGCCTAGCGCTAGGCCTGGGGCGCTGAGTGGGTCAACGTGAGCGAGGCAGGTCAAGGTGAGCGTGCTGGACGAGCGAAGCTCCTTAGCTCGAAGCAGAGCGAGCAGAGGCCGGCGATGATGGACTTGGCAAGGGCGGGAGGTGAGGCGGATCCGGGCGATGGCACGGCGGAGTGTGCGCGAGGGCGTTCTCGGCGGATTCCTGGTAGTTGCCGGCGGCGGCGCTGGTTAAGACGGCAACGAGGCGTCGCAGGGCATCCACGGCGGCGGGGTCTTCCTGTTCGAGGAAAAGGAGAGAGACGGAGAGATCGTGAGCGAGAGAAGGACCAGAGAGGTAAAGGGAGGCGTGAGCTATGTCACGGTGGAGCTGTTGCTCACCTGGGCAGCGACGAGGAAGATGCAGGGAGCAGGGGGCCTCGGGCGCCATGGGAGCAGAGGAGGCTGGGGAAGGTGGGAGCTACTGCTCCGGCGAGGGAGCTCGGCATGCTGGTTCCTCGGCCACCAGTTGGGCTCAGGGTTGAAAACAAGGGGAGGCGTTGCGGCTGGCTGCTACACGGGCCAACGAGGAAGAAAGATTCATGGGGATCGGGAGGAGGAGCGGGGTTGGACAGGCACGGAAACAGAGGAGGTGGGTGTCGATGGATCTGGGATATGTGATGGGGAGTAGTGGCGGCGGTGGGCTGGATCCCTAGGAATTAGGGATTTGGTCTAGGTTAGGCTAATATATATAGCGAGTGGGTTTGGTTAGGGGTAAATCCGTCCCTTCGATCGTAATCAGACGGCCGGGAAAAAATAGATGGGGAGTCAAAACAAGAAAACGGAGATGTTTTGTAGACGTTTGGGGATGATCCGGACCCAACGGTGACGACTGCCCGGGTCGGGTCCGGGACAGCTTTCGGGTGCGCGCGCGAGGAGGGTCGCGGGCTGACGAGAGAGGTTAGGTTGTGTAAGTGCATCTACTGCCACCCCTAGATGGTTTTGGAGTATTGATGACAAACCTAGTTGAGGGACTAATGTGTTTGTGAGAATTGCAGGATAACACAGGTAGAAGTCCCTCATTGATTCGGTTTTACTACCAGAGATGACCCCTAAAAATGTATGAAGACATTGAAGTCAAAGGTGGTATATGAAGATATTCACATTGAAGACTATGACAAAAGAAGACACGTTATGAAGCCTATGGAGCTCGAAGACTTAGATCTTTCGTAGTTCTTTTTCTTTTGTGTTGAGTCATAGGAACCACCGTACTGTTAAGTGGGGTCCAGGAGAACCAGTCAGAATGACTGAAGTGATGCCTAAACCAAAAACCTATGTCTTCGAGTGAAGACAATGAGAGCGAATCTTGTCCAGGGCCAGACAAGTCAGCTTTGCTTGTAGCCCAAGTAAAGTTGCCATGAGAG
>NW_024120570.1:0-11776 GCF_003073215.2 Triticum urartu
CCTTTGAGAGAGAGAATTCCTTGCGAGGATAAAGCCCTAACCACCCAGAGCCAGAGAACATTGGGCATCACTTAAGTCTTCTTGTCTGTGTGATCTGAAGACTTATTACACTTGAGGACTGTGAATCCTCCGGACGGTTAGGCGTCGCGTTCTGAGCATCCAAGAGACATTGTGGATTGCCGGTGAACAAAGTCTGTGAAGGTTTAGGAATCTACCTTGAAGACTTACCAGAGTGATTGGGCAAGGACTATGTGACCTTAGCTCAAGGAGAATACGGTGAGGACTTGGTGTCCTGAGCTGCGTGTTCAGGACTGGGTGTCCGGGACTGTGTGTCCTAAGGTTTAAATACCTAGCCGCTCCAACCAGACGTACAGTTGTCACAGCAACTGGAACTGGTCCAACACATCATTGTCTTCATCGAGTCACCCGTTTCACCTTCACTTCCTTTTACTTACTGATTACTCATTGTGAATTCATTGCATGTCTGTTCTATCTTTTGTCTTCACAACGTGAGTGTATGATCTGTTTGGCTTTATAATATCTTCCTACCTGATCCTTATTACACTGCAGCTATTTGTCACTGTGCTTTCACTCTGTTGATACTTGACCATGGCTTGCCTAGTGTAGTCTACCTTTCGCTGCATAGTAATAGGCATATCTCTGCTGTTTGTCTTCATAACTTCCACGTTTTGAAGACTTCCATAAAAATCGCCTATTCACCCCCCCCTCTAGTCGACATAACACACTTTCAGGTTGGACCTGGCGGTAGGTAGTGGGCTATACAGAAGGCCTCAGGCTAAGAGAAGAGAAAAGAGAGAGGCCCGGCGACTGTATCTGGAGACCGAAAACGTCTGACGTTAGACCGACTATATTGCCGCTATAGTTAACGGTTGGGCTATCAAACGGATTCCGAACACGATCAAATTTGACAGGCGGTCTTCCTACACTAAAATAAGACGCACGCCAGCTTTCAACCCATTCCGAGAACATTTTCTGGCCACTTATAAAATAATATTTCGGATGTGCCGCGGGCGCGTGCAAGTGTGTTTGGGCTCAGAATGGGCAACGGATGGAACTGGGGAACCCAGACGGATGCAAGTTTGAAAACATGATGATGCAATGCACATGATGACATGACAAGATGCAACACGCAAGCGAATGACAAGGCAAAAAAATCGAATGACTGGAAGACACCTGGCGCAACGGTCTTGGGGCGTCACAACACTCCACCACTACAAGAGGATATCGTACCAAGATCTAGAATGGCACTGGAGGGAAACAGAAAAGGAAGAGAAGAGGTAAAACTAATTGCTTCTTTGACAAACGATTGAAACCACGAACCTTGAGAGGTTGAACAAATTGAAAGAAAGAATACAGCGAAGGTGAACAAAGTTGAAAACACGCCGTTTGATAAGAGGAACAAGGAACCTTACTAGAACCTTGTAGGTTGAAAGACATAAGAAAAGGGTTGCAATGGACAAGGAGTACATGCATGCACTCCGGTAGAGACCCGATGTATAAGGAACGATAAGGATCAATTGCGACAACACTCCGGTTAAAACAAGATAGAGGAGGAAACAAAATGATATAATTTGGACAGCACTCTGACTGTAAATGGAAGGAATTGAACAAGAACTTGATAAGATGAGAAGATACTTGATGAAATCAACAACACGTTGCCTCCGGAACTAATGAAAGAATGGCACAATGGGTAAGAATGATTTCAGACGGCACTCCGATTGAGAAGGGGGCAAAAGTTGATAAAATGGGAAGAACTGGAAAAGAGGGCATGACACTCCGGTTAAATGGATAAGCAAAAGAAAGAACATGATCTTCACAATTCGAGATGATGAGTGAAGAGAGCAACATCACAAAGCTTCCGGAACAAAAGAATAGAAGCTAGATTGTTGGGATAAAGGGACGGAGAAGAAAATGGCAATTTCTGCCACAAATGAGCTTGAAGAAACATCTTTAGGAGAAGGGTTGAACGGAGTTGTTGGAAAACCAACAACAAAAGATATGATTTCCAATGGTCTTAAGGATAACATCCCCAAATTATGAGGTGAAGGCCAGCCACTAACGAAATCAATCAGTTGGACTGAGAACAACAAGGAGATGAAAACTCCTTCATCGAGATGAGAAGTGGAAATTGGATCATATATAAGCACCATAATGGCAACATTCCCAATGGAAGGCTTTAGGTGAAATCTATACAAGATAACTCTAATGAAGAGATTGATGGATTTAAGATACCTCATTCTTGACAACATGTGAATCATGAAACATGAACTCAAGTTATGAAGAATGACGTAGCACCACCTCAAAAGATATGGTAGAAAGAATTGCACTTCGGAATGCAAGATGAAGAATACTTGGAGTACAGCTAGACGGATCATATCTTCGAGAGATATCTTGAAGAACAATTGAAGAATGAAAAGAATCCTTGATGAATCACCATGTTGAGCCTCCATGAAGAATTCCGGTAAACAAAAGGATAACGAAAAGAAAGAAAAGTTGAAAACACAAGGTGAAACCTTGTAATGCTTTAGATGGATCTCTGTGAAAATTAGAGCTTGGAACTCTGAGAAAGAAAAGATGAAACAAATGAAACCGAGAATTTGATGAGCCTCCAGAATAAGGAATTAATCACTTTGATTAAGCAAGAATAAGAATTACGTTATGCGTATCCTTCACCAATTTTAATTGATGACAATCAACGGATTTGGCACAGTACTCATTCTCATAGAAAGGATTAAGATTGATATATCGCAAACTTGAGAAGGTCTTCAACGATCCACCGGCAGAATGAAACAACGAATGAATTAATATGAAAACCAAGGAAGATAATCTTGAGCAAACCACCGTAAGAATTGAAAATGAAAGTAGCAAAGGCACAATTCACTAGAAAGAATTAGAAAATGAGACGAAGATTCTCGAGTGAATTTAGATCCATGAGAACGAAGAGATCACGAGCTGATTATAGAATACTTGAATGATGCACCGGTAAGATTTGGAGAATGATAGCTAAAAGCTGAGAATGAATAAATCTTCTGAAATGAAGGGCTCCGGGAAATCAAACTGAAAAGGCTCCTGAATTGCTCCAGATAGGTGGAAAGGATTCTCACAATCGAAAACAACTATGAGAGGATGGCATCAAGCTAGCACCATGAATCTTGAAGAGAATGGAGTAAGATATGGAGGAAAAACTTCTTCGGTCCTCAAATGTTGAGAATGACGATGATAAACACCACCATGAATTGTTGAGATACTCCGGAATGGAAATTATAAAAGTTGAACCAACGATGAAAAGAATTTGAAAGATCTTGGTGAAAGACATATGACTGATGACAATTCATTCTTACGTCAAACTTTGAAATGAATTTGAGAATAACTCCGGTAAAATTAGAAGAGTCACGTAAGATCCTGGGAAAGACCTGTGGGTTAGGGCCCACTCAAAAGAAACACCATTGAATAATTTAAAAGAGAGATTGCGCCGGTTGAAATAAATGGCTTGAATGAGGTAAGACCTCGAAATAGTTTGAACGGATGCAGAGTGGAAAACACGAATCTTCGAGATATCTTCAGTACTCCGGAACAAAAAATAGAGAAATATGAACAATTAAGAGAGTCTTCGGTAAGGACTTCCCACATGGTAAGCATGTGAACCAATCAAAAGGATATGATCAACACCGAAAGTTTGCATTGAAATGCACCGGAAAAGAAAGATAACGAAGAATGATGAACTTGAAACTCCGTTAGTACCTTTGTGAGAACCACCGGGAAAGAATATTGACGGAAAAGAATGGAGAGACTTCAGAACAATAAAAGGATACTTGATTAAGAACTCCGAGTCCTTGAAGAAACAAGGGGTGAATAGTCAAAAAAAAGAAACAATGGGTGGGAGGGCAGGAAAAACAAAGACAACTTGGAACGGATGAAGCAACCACATTTGAGAAGAACTGATAATTGATCTTGCGAATGTTGAAAATGACTGTATACACTTGAAGAGAAAAACACCGTTCATAAGGATTGACATGACAATCTCGATGCTCAATAAGGATTAGTATCCACATAGAAATATGAGAACACCGCTTAGACAAGGGATGGAATCAACATTTGACTTCGAAGCAACTCGAATACCACAACTGAAAACAAAAACAAAGGATTGGCTTGCAGAATAAGCCAGAACAAACATATGATAGAGATTTCGTCTGAAGTTTTCGTGGTGGGGCCCACACGGGCTCGATCATACAACACCATCATGTACAAGGCAGTGCACATGACATATGAAGCGTCCCCGAGTCAGCATAGCCAAGGACTCTTTAAGACACAATGAGACCACTGTAAAACCAACCGTGGATAGGCATACCACTAGACCTCGAACCCCAATCTCATATCATGCGTCTGTCGGAAAGATATCCTAAGAGCTACTTGAATTCCCACTTATAAACTCCCGAAATTTTCCGGTTATGCAATCGGGTGTTGGGGATACAGGGGAAGCATAATATCTCACCCAAAACTAGCAAATCCTACATCCAGATGTATCCATCCTTCAACACATAACCAGGAAACCTTCGGAAATCATTTACCTCAACCTTCGAAATGCATCCGTTAGACGAGTTATGGCGATACTCCCGAACTCCCGCCCCAGTACTGGGTGGCGTCGAGTTTATCTCACCAACAACTGCATAAAGGGGATTTTCGATGTCGGCAAAACTCAGATATTCCAGAACTGCAACGATAAAATTGTGACGACAACACCTTGGAGCTCAACTCCCCGAGACACCGCCACAACCCCTAAATGTTAGGAGGCACCAAGAACAATGTTCTCGTCACAAAACCATCGGAACGATTCCAAGATACCCGCGTAATCCTAAAAAAAATTTGGTGAAATTTGAGAAAAAAGAGTCAAAACTCTACGTCAGGATGCCTCACCAGAGCGACGAAGGGACTGAGGAGTAAAAAGAATCCTACTCTCCGATATATATATATATATATATAATCCTATAAGACTCAAAACATTTTTCTAGGCTCAACAACGCCAGCGATTCGATCAAGCAGGGGGCTCCTAAGTCAGGTAAGGCTCTGATTACCAACTTGTAACGCCCACGATACGGCTATATCTCCCACGTGTCGAAGCACGACATAGAGGCATAACCGCATTGTAAGCAATGTCACAAGAGGGGTAATCTTTACACATCCCATTTACTGAATAAGGAAAGAGATACATAGTTGGCTTACAATCGCCACTTCACACAATACATGAATAAAGCATTACATCATCTAGATACAACCAAGGTCCGACTACGGAACCAAAATAAAGAAAGACCACCCCTAATGCTACAGATCCCCGATCGTCCCAACTGGGCTCCACTACTAATCAACAGGAAATGGAACAACATAACAAACACGATCTTCATCCAGCTCCTCCTTGAGCTCAGTTGTTTATGTACCCAACAATATTAAATGTTGTTAAACATGGCAAGATGGTGAAGCAAAGCGAAACTACCTATCTAGTCAAGTTTAAATGAGGCGAGAAACAACGAACAACAATTCTGGAAAATCCTCATATGCATATATTAGGTTTGGTACTGTTCTGCCCTAAACCATATTTATAGTTGTTAAACATGCAAAATGATGCCACCATGTTAAACTAGGCATTTTTCTACCCGATTTACATATAAAGTTTGTTAGGTTTGGAGCTACGGTTATTAAGTTATGAAATAAATCATTTAGCATGTCATAGGAGCAAATTTAAGAAAACAGCATTTTAAGCATTTTAAACATAGATGAAAGTGGCATATTATTAATCTACACATAATTCTAAGCATTTTTCATATATAAATTGTTTTAATCCGATGCACGGTTGTGGACATATTAAATGCATGAAGTTAGAGGTTTTTTTTATGTAAAACAGCTCTCTCTGTTAAATAGGAAAACGTTATATGGAAGAAAAAAACATGTTGGGCTGGATCTGCTCTCACCATGGGCCTTGCCCAGAACTGTGGGGAGGTGCTAGGAGGGGCGCCATGGGCTGGCGCGGTCCAGCAGAGGAGTGGCTGGGCCTTGGGCCTGACGGTGGAGGAGGATGGCTAACAGGGGGTGATGCTGGGCTGGGAGGCCGAGCGCTGGTCCTGGGGCGCTGACTGGGTCAACGCGAGCGAGGCAGGTCAAGGCGAGCATGCGGGACGAGCGAAGCTCCTTTGCTCGAAGCAGAGCGAGCAGAGGCCAGTGACGATGGACTTGGCAAGGGCGGGAGGTGAGGCGGATCTGGGCGATGACGCAGCGGAGCTAGCGCGAGGGCGTTCTCGGCGGATTCCTGGCAGTTGCCGGCGGTGGCGCTGGTTAAGACGGCGACGAGGCGTCGTAGGGCATCCACGGCGGTGGGGTCTTCCTGTTCAAGGCAAAGGAGAGAGACGGAGAGATCGTGAGCGAGAGAAGGACCAGAGAGGTAAAGGGAGGCATGAGCTATGTCACGGTGGAGCTGTTGCTCACCTGGGCAGCGACGAGGAAGATCCAGGGAGCAGGGGGGCCCCGGGCGCCATGGGAGCAGAGGAGGCTGGGGAAGGTGGGAGCTACTGCTCCGGCGAGGGAGCTCGGCATGCTGGCTCCTCGGCCACTAGTGGGGCTCAGGGTTGAAAACGAGGGGAGGCGCTGCGGCTGGCTGCGACGCGGGCCAACGAGGAAGAAACATTCATGGGGATCAGAAGGAGGAGCGGGGTTGGACAGACACAGAAACAGAGGAGGTGGGTGTCGACGGATCTGGGAGATGTGATGGGGAGTAGTGGCGGTGGTGGGATGGATCCCTAGGAATTAGGGATTTGGTCTAGATTAGGCTAATATATATAGCGAGTGGGTTTGGTTAGGGGTAAATCCGTCCCTCCGATCGTAATCAGACGGCCGGGAAAAAATAGATAGGGAGTCCAAACAAGAAAACGGATATGTTTTGTAGACTTTTGGGGATGATCCGGACCCAACGGTGACGACTGCACGGATCGGGTCCGGGACAGCTTTGGGGTGCGCGTGCGAGGAGGGTCGCGGGCTGACAAGAGAGGTTAGGTTGGACCTGGCAGTAGTTAGTGGGCTGTGCAGAAGTCCTCATGCTGAGAGAAGAGAAAAGAGAGAGGCCTGGCGATTGTATCCGGAGACCGAAAATGTCCGACGTTAGACCGACTATATTGCCGCTATAGTTAACGGTTGGGCTATCAAACGAACTCCGAACGCGATGAAATTTGATAGGCGGTCTTCCTACACTAAAATAAGACCGCACACCAGCTTTCAACCCATTCCGAGAACATTTTCCGCCCACTTATAAAATAATATTTCGGACGTGCCACGGGCGCATGCAAGTGTGTTTGGGCTCAGAACGGGCAACAGACGGAACTGGTGAACCCGGAAGGATGCAAGTTTGAAAACATGATGATGCAATGCACATGATGACATGACAAGATGCAACACGCAAGCGAATGACAAGGCAACAACATCGAATGACTGGAAGACACCTGGCGCAACGGTCTCGGGGCGTCACAAGCACGGGGAGAGTGAGAGAGAGCTAGAGGGGTTGCGTGGCGCCCTTAGCTAGCTCCAGGCGGTCGGCGGCAAGCAGGAGGTGGCGAGTTACGGGTGGGCGCGCATCGGGCACACGCTCTGCATCCGACTGGCGCGAGTTGGAAGATGCCTCTGCCCCTGGTGGGCTGGGCCGGCCTACTGGGCCGCCAGGTGGGCTGCATGTATGGTTTTTGTCTTTCCTATTCTTTTCTAATTATGTTATGTTTTCTATTTTGCACGTTTGTTTTGAATTTGGTTTTGAAACCAATTCAATTTTTTTTTGCTTCTGAAAATATTTTTAGGAGCTAAAAGAATTAAACCAATGCTCCACAAAATATTTTAGAATTATTGGACCTATATTGATTTAATAGTAGATATAAATCCAATTCAAATAGCTATTGACTTAATTCAAATGCCCAAAATAAATGTTTCCGAGACACCAAAAATATTGGTTTGGGTTTTACTTCTTGCCAATATTTCCAGGGCATAACAGGAACATTTTCTTGGACTTATTTGAAGCAATTTTATCTTGATCATTTTTAAAAGGATTCTGAGGCTTTGAAAATTCCTCAATTCAAATTTCATTTGAATTTAAACATGATGCAACAACCAAGCTAGTCCAAGGCCAAGGTAAAGCTAGGGATGTGACAGTAATCAAATCCCCAAACATCAAATGGTTCAACAGAAAGTGATTAAATCATAGGCATTTCTTGACACTTACCGATATGAAATATTCTTTGGCATTCATCACAAGATAAGACGAACTTACATGCATCTTTAAAGAGAGTAGGCCAATAAAATCCGGATTGCGATACCCTCCATATGCTTTGGAGTGACATTTCTGTAGGATTCATCCCTGCTCATGCTTAGGTACACAACGTCTAATAATACCATCTACTCCCTCTTTATATAGATGTGGGTCATCCCAAAAGTAATGTCTTAAATCATAGTATAATTTTTTATTTTGTTGATATGTAAAGCTAGGTGGTGAATGTTTCTCAACAATGTCGTTAGAATTGTCAGCATACCAAGGAGTGTTATGAGAAACATTTATTGCAGCTAACTACTCATCAAGAAAACTATCATCAATAGGTAGTGGGCCATCAAGCACATTTTCAAGCCTAGACAAGTTATCAGCTACGGGGTTCTCAGCTCCTTTTCTATTAGTTATATGTAAATCAAATTCTTGTAGCAAGAGAACCCATCAAATACAGGGTACCGCTAATCTCTCAGGAACAGGCTTATGCTAACCATGGGCTGCAGATGAATCAGGTTGCAGCGTCGATCGACGACCCTGGCATGGCGGCACCCGTTCCAACAAGGCAGACACGGTGGGGGCCGCCGGGAGGGAGCCAGGAGCAAGGCCCCTCCCCAAGGCATGCGAAACCAGGGGACACCCAGAGGTAGGCCCTCTGTCGGGGTGGCTTCAACAACCCTTCCCCTGCCAGAGGACCCGTGGTCGCCGAGGGAACCGCTGGCGTCCCCCTTTCCTTCTTTTGTGTCATCCTGGTGACTGGTCGGCTCAAAGGAGGTCGAGGGTGGCACAAGGCGGGGCCCTCGTCTGGCGATATGAGGCAAGGCCGGTACCTGTGAAGAAGGCCCGGTGCCCGTGAAGCTTGCCGCCCGTGACACTCTCGCGTAATAATGAGTTGGGGTTGTACACGCCCCAGAGTCTCAGGACCGCCGGCCTCAGGCCCAGGGGCTCCCTCCTACGCCTAGTGGCAGCACTTAGCTCTGTGCTGGTGAGAATACTTGAAGACCCGAAGACTAGACTAGGTGCCGGACGCGGCCTTTTGCTTTGGATCTCTCTTTTTGTGGCTTTGCTTTCTGGATCTGGACTTGAGTTGAAGCTGATTTTTTATCGATGCGCGCAGCGGGTGCCTTTTCTCGTTCGAGCCGTTTCTTGCCTTCTGGATTTTGTTTGGTTTGGGACTCATGTCCATCACCTTTCCCACGCAAAGCAAATGCTGATCAAGAACGCACTAGCACTACGCCTGGTGCTCACCCCTTACGAGGCCGCCTCAAACGGGGCAATAAGCTTCGCAGGATTCTCAGGAACTCGTCGCCTCATGACCCAGCCCTTAGCTGGTGCTGACTAAGGTAAACCACGTCGGGGAGCTCACCCCCAGCTTCATGAGCTCACGAGGACATATACCCACATCACATAGGAAAGTAAAAACTGCAATTTGCTTTCACGAGGGGATCCCCCTCTCAAAATGCTCTCACAAGTCTTCCAAGGGCCACGCCCGAGTTTTGCGTGCAGGATGAAACAACAGGAGAACACGGGATCAACCAGAGATATCACTCGCTACATCACCCGCGGACGCGTCACTCGCGTTGTTGTCATCTTCGTCGGTATCATCACCGCCGTCGGCGACGCCCCCATCACCATCGTTGACCACGTCACCTTCGTCTGCGACGACCATCACCACGTCATTCTCCGAGGTGAAGGCCCTGACCAACGCGTCGACATGGTCCTCTACCCAACATGCCAGGTCGCCCCGGATGGCCGTGGGTACGGGGGCAATGGCGGCGTCGAAGTCGAAGCTGGGTTCGGCATTTAGATGGTGGCTGAAGACGCGGGAGAAGGCGTGCTGAAGCAGGCCACGACCCCTCTCTTCCACAAGCTGTCGAGCTCTGGCAGATTGAGCCTCCAGGCGCGTCACCACCTCGGTGAAGAAGATCAGGTGGCTAGCATAGTCATTCGAGTGAGGGGCCGGGTCGTTTTCATCATAGTTGTAACCCAGGGCGGTGTTGGCCTTGTTCCGAAGGTCTTGAAGCATAGGAGCATGCTCGCGCTTCAGCATTCGGCGTTGGAGCAATTCCTCCCTGTTTTGCCAAGCGACGACCTTGGCGTCGTCAACTCATCTCTGGATGGAAAGCAGCTCAGCGCGGGTGGAGGCCAAGTCCGCCGGCACCGTAACCAAGGCGGCGGCTGTGGCCTCTGCACGCCTCTCGGCCTCGTCCAACCTGGGCCTGAGGGCGGCGGCCCTGCCCGCACCCTCCAGGCCAGCGAGCTTCAGCTTCAAGTCGTACCTGCCCTCTAGATCCGCACGAACCTGGGCTACCCGGCGATTGACCTCCTCCTCGACTCCGGCTTTGCAGGCCCCGACGGCATCTTCTGCTTGAGCGACTTGATGCTCCCTCGTCTCCAGTCGCTCGAGCTCGAGGCTGCGCTTCATGGCTTCCAGAGCCAGCGTCTCTTCGCGCTGCTGGACCTCCTCCTCCTCCGCGGGCGTCCCCCTCAGCAATGCAAGAGCGTCCTCGCGCGCCTCCACCTGCTGCTCAAGGGACGCGCTCCAGGCCTGAAGCCCCCACATGCGCTCCTCTGCAGCCTCGCGGCGGCGATCGGCCTCGTGAGCTTCTTCCAAACTTCCCGAGCGGGCCTCATTGGCAATCTTGAGGGACGCCTCGGCCTTCACGTTCTCAAGGTCGCACTGATAGCGACCAAGGTTGATGGCCACTCACAGCTTGCGCTGCTCCTCCACCAACCGAAGACCTTCAGCCTCAAGACGCGAGTCCACACCAGCAAGCTCTTCACCAATGCGGCTCATCGCGCCCATCGCCTCCTGGAAGAGCTCGTGGCAGACTATGCTGCGCCAGCTCTCAAGCTCGAACGCTCGACCGGCCTCGTCCTCCACGTCGGGGGCGGCGGGTGGAGCATCAAGTGGCGCGCCACCTCCCTGTTGGGGGCTGGGGGCTGGAGTCGTGCCTGACATCAGCCCATCCTCGCGAGGAGCCCAAGCTGATCGAGGCTCGCTGCTTGAAGAGGAACCGAAGACCGAGGTCAGCCAGCGACTGCTCATGAGCAGAGTAGGAGTCTTGGGCACGCCCGCCAAGCTCCATGCCAGACCGTGGGCGAGGGGCGGCCAAACCACGGACTCAGCGCATCCCGAAGGCGGGGATGCTCCTCTGAACGACCCTGCTCCCGGGGCGGCAAGCAGGCCAGGAACGCTCAATGCCGACGGGGGAGTTGATGAAGGAGGAGGCCGCCTCTCGAGAGACGCAACAACTTTAGTAGAAGGAGCCCTGGAGGACAGGCATCAGGATAAGAAGACCACATGCAAAAGCCACAGTGACAAGGTACTTACGCATCAATAGCGATGTACTTCCATCGCTTCAACGGCCCGAAGATGTTGCTACCACTGGGGGATCCCTTCATCTTGCGGAGCTCCTCGAAGTCCACACAAAGGCGACCGAAGCGCTGGACACGACAGCCGGGGCGCGG
>NW_024120571.1:0-8270 GCF_003073215.2 Triticum urartu
TCTCGTTGCTATGCATCACCATGATCTTGCATGTGCGTAGGAAATTTTTTGAAATTACTACGATACCCAACAACCATGACGACCAAGGGCGCCAGGCGGGCGCCAGCCCGCGCAGTGTCCTCCTTTCCTCTTTGGTGCAAAGGGAGCAAGCGCAGGCGAGAGCATCAAGTAAAGGCACCCGTTTCGGTGCAACGAGACCAAGACCAGTCCAACGGCAGGGAGGAAGTCATTATGGAGCCCAAGCCAGCGTCACCACCAGAGCCTTTGGCAGGCGAGGACCAACTTTAGTCAGGATAAGTGTACCAGATGTTCCCCTTCAAAATGGCCAATTGTTGGCGCCCTTCCCGCTCAATATTTGGGAAGAGGCCCAGGGCCTTTGCCTATAAATAGGACTAGCCACCACCAGGGTAGGGGGGCAATGAAGAAGGGAGAATCTAGAAGCGAAGAGAGAAACTAGCTAGGATCGGATCGAGTAGCATCACACATAGAGAGAGAGAAGGGCGACTAAACTCCTCCTAGCAGTTCATCCCCCCAGCCAAGAACAGACCCTCGCGAGGCTGTTCTTCCTTGTATTGCTCATCATCATCAGCCCAAGAGGCAATCCACCACACCACACACTGGAGTACGGTATTACACCACAACGGTGGCCCGAACCAGTATAAACCCTGTGTCTCTTGTGCTGTTCTTTCCATAGCTTAGATCTTAGCGAGGCGGAGGGGTGCATGTAGGTAGAAGGCGAAATCTCCGCGCGCACCCCAGTGTTCGAACCTCAAGGGTCTGCCGAAACCCGAAATCCGACACAATTCATTGCAAATCTTCAGTTAATTCCTTGCAAATCTTTGTGGGATCTTATTGGCCTAGTGAGATGAGGTGAAAATGTTCTCTCTGTCTGGAACTCGGTCATACCGATTCGTCTCTTTCGGTCACACCTAACCATTTCGGTGCAACCGAAAAATATAACTCGGTGTCACCGATTTCAATGCAGAGAAAACAATTTGCCACTTGTTCCTGCATTTTTGTTCCAACTCCACTTGATGATTCTTGTCCTCTACCAGCATCACAATCTATATGCTGCTTTGCTCTGTGACTCAAGGACCAAACCTATTTTGACTCACACTCCAGAAGATACCTTCTTGGAAATTGATGTAAAAGGGGGAGAGAAATCACATCAAAGCTTATTCTTTTCAAATGAGGAGAGAGAGAGAGAAAGGGTGTGAGAGGTAATCTCATCAAAGGCCCAGATGCTTGGTGTTCAAGAGGAGAGAAGTCACATGTCTTTAAGAGGGGAAAGACATGTGTATGTTATGTTTATGTTTATGATTTGTTTTGCTCTGATTTTGTTTCCCTATCTTCTCCCATTATCCAATACAAGATTCAGGGGGAGAAAGACTGCTAGGGAAGGAAATCCTTGAATTCATTGCATACCTTTATCCTTTTGGGATATGTCTACCTATAGAGTACCTAGGACTCACTCTCTACATGTCATCCCAGTCTTGGTACTCTTGTGGTTCTTTCGTTTGCTCTGTCTAGTAGATGTATCTGTGTTATATAACCTTGTTTACTCAGGTTCATCTCTTCCTAAGCTAGCTCTAGACCACAAGGTAAGTATATGCATCACACTCACGTGCATGAAGATTTGTTGCTAATGTACATATTGTTTGCAAGAAGGAATCATGAGCATGAAGTTACAACTTCATACACTCACATCATTTGCTCTGATGCATATAGCCAAGATACATGTAACACATTGCTTCCTCTGTCATGTTTATGCATTCACATGCTCTTACTTTCCATATTGACATGATTGCATACATGTAGGGGGAGTCCATTCATGTTACATGTCTTTCCAAAGCTTGACTTGCTATTCGCTACATCTTTATCTAAAGCTTTGATGTATGTTGTCATCAATTACCAAAAAGGGGGAGATTGAAAGCACAAGTGCTCCCTGGGTGGTTTTGGTAATTAATGTCAACATATCTCTTATTGGACTAATGGTTTTATCTAGTAAATTTCAGATAAGTTCAACAGATGGAGTGGCATGGACAAGAAGATGTGGAAACCATTCAAAATGCTAAGGACAAAAGATTGGCTCAAGACTCTACATTTTGTTTCTAGTGATCCAAACATTGAGTCCATAGGAAAGCCAATACTATTAAAAGGGGATGAGGTGTTGCTTAATGGATTGCTTGCTCAAAGTGCTCAGTGATGTGCTCCAAAGCCCTCAATCACTTTCTCATATCCACATACGTCCCAAACCAAAAGTCAAACTCGGACCCACCGAAATTTTCCATCCGGCGCCACCGAGTTCTCTAGACATAGTCATTGCCACAAACCGTAATCAATTCAGTCACACCGATGGGATCTCAATCTCACCGAGATGGGCTTGCATACTCTCTGTTGCCGAGATATTCAATCAGTCCCACCGAGTTTGCTTGAACAACTCTCTCTTTCGCTTATTACCCAAATCAGCCCCATCGAGTTTGTGTAATCGGTCAAACCGAGATGAGGTTTTACCCTAACCCTAGCACATAGGTCCCACCAAGTTGATCATGTCGGTCCCACTAAAAAGCCTAACGGTCACATTATGAACTGACTCGGTCTGACCGAGTTTTCTAATTCGGTCCCACCGAGTTTGGTCAATTCTGTGTAACGGTTAGATTTTGCGTGGAGGCTATATATACTCCTCCACCCACTCTTCATTCATGGAGAGAGCCATCAGAACATGCCTACACTTCCAACTTACATTTTTTGAGAGAGAACCACCTACACTTGTGTTGAGATCAAGAACTTCCACTCCAACCACATAAATCTTGATCTCTAGCCATCTCCAAGTTGCTTTCCACTCAAATCATCTTTCCACCAAATCCAAATCAGTGTGAGAGAGAATTGAGTGTTGGGGAGACTATCATTTGAAGCACAAGAGCAAGGAGTTCATCATCAACACACCATCTATTACCTTTTGGAGAGTGGTGTCTCCTAGATTGGTTAGGTGTCACATGGGAGCCTCCGTCAAGATTGTGGAGTTGAACCAAGGAGTTTGTATGGGCAAGGAGATCGCCCACTTCGTGAAGATCTACCCTAGTGCGGCAAGTCCTTCGTGGGTGATGACCATGGTGGGATAGACAAGGTTGCTTCTTTGTGGACCCTTCGTGGGTGGAGCCCTCCGTGGACTCGTGCAACCGTTACCCTTAGTGGGTTGAAGTCTCCATCAACATGGATGTATGATAGAACCACCTATCGGAACCACGCCAAAAATCTCAGTGTCTCCAATTGCGTTTGTGCACTCCAATCCCATCCCTTTACATTATTGCAAATTGCATGCTTTACTTTCCGCTGCTCATATACTCTTGTCATGCTTGCTTGATATGTTTTTGACAGTTCCTGATTTCTATGTGTTGTTTGCTTATTTTGATGAATCTATGAGTAGTATCGGAGGGTATGAACCATAGAGAAGTTGGAATACAGTAGATATTACACCAATGTGAATTTATAATGAGTTCACAACAGTACCTAAGTGGTGATTTATTTTCTTATACTAACGTAGCTTATGAGTTTTCTGCTAAGTTTTGTGTTGTGAAGTTTTCAAGTTTTGGGTAAAGATTCGATGGACTATGGAATAAGGACTGGCAAGAGCCTAAGCTTGGGGATGCCCAAGGCACCCCAAGGTAATATTCAAGGACAACCAAGAGCCTAAGCTTGCGGATGCTCCGGATGGCATCCCCTCTTTCATCTTCGTTCATCAGTAACTTTAATTGGAGCTATATTTTTATTTAGCACATGATATGTGTTTTGCTTGGAGCGTCACTTTATTTTATTTAGTTTTGCTTGCTGTTTGAATAAAATACCAAGATCTGAAATTCTTAAATGTTAGAGAGTCTTCACATAGTTACATAATTATTCAACTACTCATTGATCTTCACTTATATCTTTTCGAGTAGTTTGTCATTGCTCTAGTGCTTCACTTATATCCTTTTAAAGCACGGTGGTGGTTTTATTTTATAGAAATAAATGAACTCTCATGCGTCACTTATATTATTTTGAGAGTCCTAAACAGCATGGTAATTTGCTTTGGTTATGAATTTAGTCCTAATATGATGGGCATCCAAGAGGGATATAATAAAAACTTTCATATGAAGTGCATTGAATACTAAGAGAAGTTTGATACTTGATAATTGTGTTGAGATATGGAGATGGTGATATTAGAGTCATGCTAGTTGAGTAGTTGTGAATTTGAGAAATACTTGTGTTGAAGTTTGTGATTCCCGTAGCATGCACGTATGGTGAACCGTTATGTGACGAAGTATGAGCATGATTTGTTTATTGATTGTCCTCCTTATGAGTGGCAGTCGGGGCGAGCGATGGTGTTTTCCTACCAATCTATGCCCCAAGGAGCATGCGCGTAGTACTTTGTTTTGATAACTAATAGATTTTGGCAATAAGTATGTGAGTTCTTTATGACTAATGTTGAGTCCATGGATTATACACACTCTCATCCTTCCCACATTGCTAGCCTCTCTAGTACCGCGCAACTTTCGCCGGTACCATAAACCCACCATATATCTTCCTCAAAACAGCCACCATACCTACATATTATGGCATTTCCATAGCCATTCCGAGATATATTGCCATGCAACTTACCACCATTCCATTTATTATGACACGCTCCATCATTGTCATATTCCTTTGCATGATCATGTAGTTGACATCGTATTTGTGGCAAAGCCACCGTTCATAATTCTTCCATACATGTCACTGTTGATTCATTGCACATCCCGGTACACCGCCGGAGACATTCACTTAGAGTCATATTTTGTTGTAAGTATTGAGTTTTAAATAAATAGAAGTGTGATGATCATCAATAATAGAGAATTGTCCCTCCAAAAAGGGAGAAAGGCCAAATAAAAAAGGGAAGCCCAAAAAAAGAAAAAAAGAAAAAAAGGGGCTATGCTACTATCCTTTTTCCACACTTGTGCTTCAAAGTAGCACCATGATCTTCATGATAGAGAGTCTCCTATGATATCACTTTCATATACTAGTGGGAATTTTTCATTATAGAACTTGGCTTGTATATTCCACTGACGGGCTTCCTCAAAATGCCGTAGGTCTTCGTGAGCAAGCAAGTTGGATGCACACCCACTAGTTTCTTTTGTTGAGCTTTCATACACTTATAGCTCTAGTGCATCCGTTGCATGGCAATCCCTACTCACTCACATTGATATCTATTGATGGGCATCTCCATAGCCCGTTGATAAGCCTAGTTGATATGAGACTATCTTCTCCCTTTTTGTCTTCTCCACAACCACCCTTCTATTCCACATATAGTGCTATGTCCATGGCTCACGCTCATGTATTGCGTGAAGATTGAAAAAGTTTGAGAACACCAAAAGTATGAAACAATTGCTTGGCTTGTCATCAGGGTTATGCATGATTTAAGTACTTTGTGTCGTGAAGATGGAGCATAGCCAGACTATATGATTTTGTAGGGATAACTTTCTTTGGCCATGTAATTTTGAAAAGACATGATTGCTTTATTAGTATGCTTGAAGTATTATTATTTTTATGTCAATATAAACTTTTGTCTTGAATCTTTCTAATCTGAATAGTCATATTACAATTAAGAAGATTTGCATTGAAATTATGCCAAGTAGCACTCCGCATCAAAAATTCTGTTTTTATCATTTACCTACTCGAGGACGAGCAGGAATTAAGCTTGGGGATGCTTAATTGCTCCATGCTAAATTATCTACTGTTTTGGACCATATTCTGAAAAGGAAGAAATTTTAATTTTATTGTTCTCGCCTTTGCCTTGGATTCTCTTCTTTTGCATGGGATATAAATAAGGAATTCCAGACATCTCATAAACAAAAAGCAGTCTAAACAAAAAAGGATTTCCAAAATAGATCATAGATAATTCTAGCAATTGCCAATAAATCGAGGCTTTTTACCAACTTGATGGTAAGAAATCCCGGGACCTAGAAATTCATTTCGTACAATTGAACCTTTTCAAACTGTTTCTTTTTGAGAACCAAAAAAACTTGTGCCAAAATAACGGATGCGAAGAAGAACAAAAGGCCTTGGACACGTAATGGATCCTGAAGCACGATTTCTGCGTCCCCCTGACCAAAACCTCCCACATTAGGATTGCTTGTTAATGGTTGATCAAGCTTGATGGATTCCCCCTCTGAAACAAGAAGTTCTGGTCCGGGAGGTATAATATCAATCACTTGGCGTCCATCTGATGCATCAACTATGGATATTTCATACCCCCCCTTTTCTTTACGTAGTATTTTTCTTACTATACCTGTTGACGTAGCATTATAGACTGTATTGTTACTCTTGCTACCATCAGGATAGATCTGTCCTCTTCCTCGGTTTCCCCCTACATATATGGGATATTTTAAGAAATGAGCATCTTTCTTCGTAGCAGGATCAGGGGAAAGAATGGGAAAGACAATTTCACTATATTTCTTACCGGGAACAGGGCCTATCACAAGAATGTTTTTTTTATCGGGACGATAACTCTGAAAAGCAAGATTTCCTATCTTTTCTTTTAACTCAGGGGAAATACGATCGGGCGGCGCTAATTCGAATCCCTCGGGCAAAATAAGAACAGCACCTACATTCAACCCTCCCTTTTTTCCATTAGCAAGAACTTGTTTCAATTGCATATCATAAGGAATTCGAAGAACTGCTTCAAATACAGTATCGGGAAGCACAGCTTGGGGAACTTCAATATCGACGGGCTTGCTAGCTAAATGGCAATTGGCACATACAATTCGTCCAGTTGCTTCTCGTGGGTTTTCATAACCCTGAGAGAGCTTGCACTAGTGAAAGTATGAATCCTAGGCCTTGTTTCCTAGCATTGCAATACCGTTTACGCTCACTTTTATCATTAGTTACCGGAGAGAGCTTGCACTAGTGAAAGTATGAATCCTAGGCCTTGTTTCCTAGCATTGCAATACCGTTTACGCTCACTTTTATCATTAGTTACCTTGCTGTTTTTATATTTTCAGATTAAAAAACCATTATCTACTATCCATATTGCACTTGTATCACCATCTCTTCTCCGAACTAGTGCACCTATACAATTTACCGTTGTATTGGATGTGTTGGGGACACAAGAGACTCTTTGTTATTTGGTTGCAGGGTTGTTTGAGAGAGACCATCTTCATCCTATGCCTCACACGGATTGATAAACCTTAGGTCATCCACTTGAGGGAAATTTGCTACTGTCCTACAAACCTCTGCACTTGGAGGCCCAATAACGTCTACAAGAAGAAGGTTGTGTAGTAGACATCAAGCTCTTTTCTGGCGCCGTTGCCGGGAAGGGGAGTGCTTGAAGATATTTCTTTAGATCTTGCAATCAAATCTTTTTGTTTCTTGTTTTAGCACTAGTTTAGTTTATAAAAGAAAACTACAAAAAAATATGGAATTGAGTTTGCCTCATACGCTTCATCTTTTTAATATCTTTCGTGAGTATGATAGAAAGGAAAATTAGGCCAAAGTGTTAGAAGAGGAATGCATTAAAATGTTTGGCACTAAATCTTTGAATGATGAGCATGATTGCAATGTTATTAGTATGAACTCTTTGAATATCCATAGTACTAATGATGATTGCACTAGTCATGATGAGAATGTCTCTTATAAGCATGTCGATTTTTGTGGAGTGCATAGAGTTTGCAAGTACACACCAATTAGGAAAGATAGATTTTGCAAGAGGCATAAGTACTTAGAAACTAAATGGTTGCAAGAAAGGCTAGATGTTCGTGCTGAAAGTTTATATTTTCTTAGCCGTACTTGTGAACTTTGCAATGAACGTGGTCATTTAACCATCCGATGCAAATTGTTTCATGATCTAATCATTTCCAAAAATTGTGATGACTTGATTTATCTTGCACATCATAATGAACTTAGTTTGCTTATGGGTTATGACGAAATGAAATGTATAACTTGTCGGCGTTCTAGGAACGGGGGTCCCCAGACTTGCCTGCCAGCGGCCTGCGGCGTGGCACAAGCGGGGGCCCAGCGCGGCCCATCTTCATCAGCTCAAGCTCAAAGACCCTCGCGAGGGGCCAAGCCTCGCGGGGCGGACAACAGGAAGCTTCCTCAGAGGTAGCCTCATCAGGCAGGCTCGCGAGGAGGCGGAGAGATCAAGGCAGGGGTACCTCGTGAGGATCCCATGACGCAAGCCATGACGATCAAGGCCAGGCGGGCGCCCGGCGGGCGCCGGCCTTCGCAGGGGCACTGTTTCCCCTTTCGTGCGCAGGGGG
>NW_024120572.1:0-9085 GCF_003073215.2 Triticum urartu
GCATGTTTCATCTTTCTCTCGCGATATATGCAATGACGATCATTGTATTTCAAGCGAAAGCACGATACGTACATTGGACTTCAGAATCCACTCATTATGGTCACCATTTACGTTTAGTGGTTATTATACAGTCACGGGCTCACCGTACAACTCTGTATTTGCTCATGACATGACTAGTTGACCAGTTAAACGCTCCACGTGGCACCTCTAGTGTTGCATCACATTATCTCACTACCATCGTGCCCACCTGTCGACTTGTATCTACTCTACATCTACACTCTTATAAAGTACATAAAATACACTCTTATAAAAAACAGAGTTGGTGATGATGGTGTGCCTGCCATCTTGCAATATAGGCCGTCCAATTTATATCCGACGGATAGGAAAGAAACTATGGCAATTTTGCAAAAAGGTACCCACACACCTCTCCAAATTTGCAAATAAGGCCTTCCCTCGTTCATCCTTTTCTCTCACAAGATAAACAAGTCATACAAATGCATCTTTATGTTACGTGCAACGCACGGGCATCTTGCTAGTAAGAATGAAAACAAACGACAAAAAAATATTTGGACGGTGGTTCGAAGTCATGACCGCGGGCATAGCGGACAAGGTGGCCTTGTATTGGTATGCTGAGCCATCTGTTTTAACACACATGAGCTGGTGTGGTGATTATACACACACGCACGCACGCATGCACACGAACGGCATCCACGCAACACTCACACAAACACATGCACCCACGCACACACGCAACACTCACACGTACCCACGCAGCCATGCACGCACGCAACACTCACACGCACGCACGCAACACTCACACGCACACACGCACGAATGCATGCACACACCAGTACACCACACGACCAACACACGCTCTCACGCTCAAGTGCTCAACCTACACGTGCATGCGCACACATCAGGCCCTGACAGACACATACACAACCAGGTGATTCCCACGCACGGGTTGGAGCCTTGTCGCGCCTGCGTAAATTAGTGTTTATCTGACCTTTTGCCTATGCGAACTGATAGGTGGGACCCACAAGGAACGTGGTCAATTTAACTAGTCAACATGGCGCCACATAGACTATTTGGCCGGTCAACAGAGTGCAATCCGATGTTGAACTGTGAGCAAGTGACCGTATAATCACCGCAAAATGTATATAGTGACCGTAATCAGCTTATTCTGAAGTTTGGTGACCGTATTACACTTTTCTCTCTGTAGGCCCTCCAAAACTACATCTCTACACGTTCTCGCATGTTACATCTAACAACTATGCAATACAGCACTACTACTCAACTCTAACACAATAAATCATATGTGTTTTTAGTTTTACTAGATATCATATTGTTACTTATAATTATTCAGTTTGCATACATTAAAATTGCCTTTGAAATGTATGGCCAGTATCATCTACCGCGCGGGAAAAATCCCGCCCTTTCCTGTTTAATCGGGTTTGTATCGATGGATCGTGTGAAACAGCAAAACTATAGTACTATACAGTACAAGTGACAGTTCACTGGGCCGTCGTGTCGTCTACTCCTCCGTCGTAAGAGTGGAGCCCTCGCTTTCATAAATCTTCTAGTCCCTTTCGCCAACATGTGGGACATCAAGCTACCGGGTCCACGTGACATACCGGAATACAGTGCAGAGCAGCCGGGGTGAAGCACCCCAGTCATGGCCCCGGCGTAGTAATGAGCAATGAGGCGTCAAATCACAAAGCTGCACCTTTCCCGCGGTTAAGTTGGAGGGACGAAGCAACCATCATTTCACTCGTTGCTGAATCCGCTTCTCCCTCATCTTCTTCAACTTAACCACGTGTTGCTTCTGCCTCATGTGGGATGAAGATCGGCTTGGTAAAGCACTGACACATGGGACCGCATGTTAGCAAACCGCCAGGACAACATCCTCCGAAAATAAGAAGCCTAATACTAGACTTACAAAGGGCTACGTAGCTGCTACGTATACTTTCCATCTAATCTATATATGCCCCCCTGATTTTCAGGTGGGGTGGGCCTAATCCTCTCCTTTAATCCAATCAAATAGTCCCACATCACATCAGTTCGTAACTTTACGTAAACCATTACGTGGATGTAGCATTGCTCAAATAAGAAACCTTCCCCGCCATCCGCGCGACAAAATCACCTCCTTTTTACTAATCTTGATTCTATAATTTTTTAGATCAATATAATTGAGATTTGTATAGATAGCACACAGGAGCAAAACCAAGTGGTACAGTTAAGGGCGTCCACAATGTGTAGCCAAATGTGAAAATAGCTTTTGGCATCGTGGGAACCATTGTGGACGGTGTTGCCAAATCCAAAAAGATGGAACCGAAGCTCCCTGATTGATTGATTGATTGAAGGAATAGAAAAATGCAACGTCTCTCCTCTTTCTCCCATGCTTGGACGCATGTAGTACAGTATAGAGCACAGAGTCTACTCCCCTATCCCTTCTATCACAAATCACAAAGTAGTGAGGCGTCAAATCACAAAAGCACGGACGAAGCAACCATCATTTCACTCTTCGCTGACTCCGCTTCTCCATCGTCTTCTTCGAGAAACCATCTCACCGCACTAGTACTCCTAGTAGTACTAGTAAAGGACTTCACTAGTAAAGGACTTCCTGGATGCAAATAAGGCGGTTGTCTCGGCTTGCAGGTGGAACTTGCGAACGACTTAGCGTGGTCTCCCTCAATGGTGTTCTCCGTCGAACACACTTCGCCAAACCACCAAAAAAAAGAAGATATCGTCGATGTCATCGCAATGGGGAAGGAAGTCAAATATAGTTACTACCTCCATTTTTTGTACACAAGGCAGTATATCAAAATTACAATTTACAAAGGGCCACTAACACAGTTGCCGATCACCACCTGCTGCTGGTTAAGAACTGGTAAGAATTTGAGATTCGCTTGCCGGATTTGTGATACATGATACGTCCATTTTGCATCATGCTTTTATATCGATATTTATTGCATTATGGGATGTTATTACACATTATGTCACAATACTTATGCCTATTCTCTCTTATTTTACAAGGTTTACATAAAGAGGGAGAATGCCGGCAGCTAGGATTCTGGGCTGAAAAGGAGCAAATATTGGAGACCTATTCTGCACAGCTCCAAAAGTCCTAAAACTTCACGGAAGACGTTTTCAGAATATATATAAAATACTGAGTGCAAGAAGTTCACCAGGGGGGCAACACCCTGCCCACGAGGGTGGGGGCGCGCCCTACCCCCTGGGCACGCCCCCTACCTCGTGGGCCCCCTGGTGGCCCTCCGATGGCCATCTTCTGCTATATGGAGTCTTTTGTTGAGGAAAAAATCATAAGCCATCTTCCCGGATGAGACTCCGCCGCCACGAGGCGGAACCTTGGCGGAACCAGTCTAGGGCTCTGGCGGAGCTGTTCTGCCAGGGAAACTTCCCTCCGGGAGAGGGAAATCTGTTGGGGAACGTAGCAATAATTCAAAATTTTCTACGTATCACCAAGATCAATCTATGGAGTCATCTAGCAGCGAGGGAGGAGTGGATCTACATACCCTTGTAGATCGCACGCGGAAGCGTTCAAGAGAACGGGGTTGATGGAGTCGTACTCGCCGTGATCCAAATCACCGATGATTCTAGCGCCGAACGGACGGCACCTCCGCGTTCAACACACGTACGGAGCAGCGACGTCTCCTCCTTCTTGATCCAGCAAGGGGGAAGGAGAGGTTGATGGAGATCCAGCAGCACGACGGCGTGGTGGTGGAAATAGCGGGATTCCAACAGGGCTTCGCCAAGCGCTGCGGGAGGAGGGAGGTGTGTCATGGGAGGGAGAGGGAGGCGCCAGGGCTCGGGGTTGTGCTGCCCTCCCTTCCCCCACTATATATAGGGCCAAGGGAGAGGGGGGGCGCAGCCTTGGCCCTTCCTCCAAGGAAGGGTGCGGCCAGGGACGAGTCCCTCCTCCCCAAGGCACCTCGGAGGTGCCTTCCCCCTTTAGGACTCTTCCTTTCCCTCTTCTCTTGGCGCATGGGCCTCTTGGGGCTGGTGCCCTTGGCCCATATAGGCCAAGGCGCACCCCCTACAGCCCATGTGGCCCCCCGGGGCAGGTGGCCCCACCCGGTGGACCCCCGGGACCCTTCCGGTGGTCTCGGTACAATACCGGTGACCCCGAAACTTGTCCCGATGGCCGAAATAGCACTTCCTATATATAATTCTTTACCTCCGGACCATTCCGGAACTCCTCGTGACGTCTGGGATCTCATCCGGTACTCCGAACAACTTTCGGGTTACCGCATACCAATATCTCTATAATCCTAGCATCACCGAACCTTAAGTGTGTAGACCCTACGGGTTCGGGAGACATGCAGACATGACCGAGATGACTCTCCGGTCAATAACCAACAGCGAGATCTGGATACCCATGTTGGCTCCCACATGTTCCACGATGATCTCATCGGATGAACCATGATGTCAAGGACTTAACCAATCCCGTATACAATTCCCTTTGTCTAGCGGTACGATACTTGCCCGAGATTCGATCATCGGTATCCCGATACCTTGTTCAATCTCGTTAACGGCAAGTCTCTTTACTCATTTCGTAACACATCATCCCGTGATCAACTCCTTGATCACATTGTGCACATTATGATGATGTCCTACCGAGTGGGCCCAGAGATACCTCTCCGTTTACACGGAGTGACAAATCCCAGTCTCGATTCGTGCCAACCCAACAGACACTTTCAGAGATACCTGTAGTGTACCTTTATAGCCACCCAGTTACGTTGTGACATTTGGCACACCCAAAGCACTCCTACAGTATCCGGGAGTTGCACAATCTCATGGTCTAAGGAAATGATACTTGACATTAGAAAAGCTTTAGCATACGAACTACACGATCTTGTGCTATGCTTAGGATTGGGTCTTGTCCATCACATCATTCTCCTAATGATGTGATCCCGTTATCAACGACATCCAATGTCCATGGTCAGGAAACCGTAACCATCTATTGATCAACGAGCTAGTCAACTAGAGGCTTACAAGGGACATGGTGTTGTCTATGTATCCACACATGATTCTAAGTTTCCTATCAATACAATTCTAGCATGGATAATAAACGATTATCATGAACAAGGAAATATAATAATAACCAATTTATTATTGCCTCTAGGGCATATTTCCAACAAAATCATCGCCATCGTCATCACCAATGCTCCTCTCATCGGGAGAGGGCAATCTCCATCAACATCTTCACCAGCACCATCTCCTCTCAAAACCCTAGTTCATCTCTTGTATCCAATTCTTGTCTCTAAGCCCGGGATTGGTACCTGTGGGTTGCTAGTAGTGTTAATTACTCCTTTTAGTTGATGCTAGTTGGTTTATTTGGTGAAAGATCATATGTTCAGATCCTATATGCATATTAATACCCCTCTGATTATGAACATGAATATGCTTTGTGAGTAGTTACGTTTGTTCCTGAGGACATGGGAGAAGTCTTGCTATTAGTAGTCATGTGAATTTGGTATTCGTTCGATATTTTGATGAGATGTATGTTGTCTCTCCTCTAGTGGTGTTATGTGAACGTCGACTACATGACACTTCACCATTATTTGGGCCTAGAGGAAGGCATTGAGAAGTAATAAGTAGATGATGGGTTGCTAGAGTGACAGAAGCTTAAACCCTAGTTTATGCGTTGCTTCGTAAGGGGCTGATTTGGATCCATATGTTTCATGCTATGGTTAGGTTTACCTTAATACTATTGTTCTAGTTGCGGATGCTTGCAATAGAGGTTAATCATAAGTGGGATGCTTGTCCAAGTAAGGGCAATACCCAAGCACCGGTCCACCCACATACCAAATTATCAAAGTACCGAATGCGAATCATATGAACGTGATGAAACCTAGCTTGACAATATTCCCATGTGTCCTCGGGAGTGCTTTTCTCTATATAAGAGTTTGTCCAGGCTTGTCCTTTGCTACAAAAAGGATTGGGACATCTTGCTGCACCTTATTTACTTTTGTTACTTGTTGCTCGTTACTAATTATCTTATCACAAAACTATTTGTTACATATAATTTCAGTGCTTGCAGAGAATACCTTGCTGAAAACCGCTTATCATTTCCTTCTGCTCCTTGTTGGGTTCGACACTCTTACTTATTGAAAGGACTACGATAGATCCCCTATACTTGTGGGTCATCAAGACTCTTTTCTGGCGCTATTGCCGGGGAGTGAAGTGCCTTTGGTAGGTGGAATTTGGTAAGGAAAATTTATATAGTGTGCTGAAATTTATTGTCACTTGTTACTATGGAAAGTAATCCTCTGAGGGGCTTGTTCGGGGTATCTTCACCCCGACTAGTAGAGCAAAGAGTTGCTCCTCAACCTACTGAACCTACTGAAAATGAAAATGTCTGCTTCGAAATTCCTTCGGGTATGTTAGAAAAACTGCTAGCTAATCCTTTTGCAGGAGATGGAACAAAGCATCCTGATGAGCACCTAATATATGTGGATGAAGTTTGTGGATTATTTAAGCTTGCAGGTCTGCCCAATGTTATTAAGAAGAAGGTCTTCCCTTTATCTTTGAAGGGAGATGCATTGACATGGTATAGGCTATGTGATGATACAGGGTCATGGAATTACAAACGGTTGAAATTGGAATTTCATTAGAAGTTTTATCCTATGCATCTTGTTCATCGTGATCACAATTATATATATAATTTCTGGCCTCGCGAATGAGAAAGCATCGCTCAAGCTTGGGGGGGCTTAAATCAATGTTATATTCATGCCCCAGTCATGAGCTCTCAAGAGAAATGATTATTCAAAATTTATATGCTCGGCTTTCTGATAACAATCGCACCATGCTCGATACTTCTTGTGCTGGCTCTTTTATGATGAAGACTATTGATTTCAAATGGGATTTATTGGAAAGAATTAAACGCAACTCTGAAGATTGGGACCTCGACAAATGTAAGGAGTCAGGTATGACACCTAAGTTTGATTATGTTAAATATTTTATGGATACCGATGTTTTCCGTAAATTTAGCACTAAATATGGACTTGACTCTGAGATAGTAGCTTCTTTCTGTGAATCTTTTGCTACTCATGTTGACCTCCCTAGGGAGAAGTGGTTTAAATATCATCCTCCCATAGAAGTAAAAGTAACTGCACCTATTAAAGTTGAAGAAAAGACTATCACTTATAATGATCCTATCGTTCCTACTGCTTATGTTGAGAAACCACCTTTTCCTATTAGGATAAAAGATCATGCTAAAGCTTCAACTGTGGTTCGTAAAAGCGATATTAGAACTTATACACCTCCTGAGAAAGTTAAAGTTGAACCTAATATTGTTATTGTTAAAGATCTCTTGTCTGATAATATTGATGGGCATGTTATTCATTTCCTTGATGAGACTGCTAGAATTGCTAAACCTTGTGCTAAAGATAAAAACAGACCTGTGGTAGGCATGCCTGTTATTTCTGTTAAAATAGGATATCATTGTTACCATGGCTTATGTGATATGGGTGCTAGTGCTAGTGCAATACCTTATGACTTATACAAAGAAATTATGCATGATATTGCACCTGCTGAGATAGAAGATATTGATGTCACAATTAAACTTGCCAATACAAATACTATTTCACCAATGGGAATTGTTAGAGATGTTTAAGTCTTGTGTAGGAAAACTAAATATCCTATTGATTTTCTTGTTCTTGGTTCCCCACAAGATAGCTTTTGTCCCATTATATTTGGTAGACCCTTCTTGAACACTGTTAATGCTAAGATAGACTGCAAAAAGGATGTTGTTACTATTGGTTTAGGTGATATGTCTCATGAATTAAATTTCTATAAATTTCGTAGACAACACCGTGAAGAGGAATTGCCTAGTAAAGATGAAATTATTGGTCTTGCTTCTATTGCCGTACCTCCTAGTGATCCTTTAGAACAATATTTGCTAGACCATGAAAATGATATGTTTATGAATGAAAGAAGGGAAATAGATGAAGTATTCTTTAAACAGGAACCCATCCTGAAACACAATTTGCCTGTTGAAATCCTAGGGGATCCTCCTCCACCCAAGGGTGATCCCGTGTTTGAGCTTAAACCGTTACCAGATACTCTTAAATATGCTTATCTTGATGAGAAAAAGATATATCCTGTTATTATTAGTGCTAACCTTTCAGAGCATGAAGAAGAAAGATTATTGAAAACTCTGAAGAAGCATCGTGCTGCTATTGGATATACTCTTGATGATCTTAAGGGCATTAGTCCCATTCTGTGTCAACACAAAATAAATTGGGAGGAAGATGCCAAACCAGTTCGTGATCATCAACGACGGCTGAATCCTGAGATGAAGGAAGTGGTAAGAAAGAAATACTAAAGCTTCTTGAGGCGGGTATAATTTATCCCGTTGCTGATAGTCAATGGGTAAGTCCTGTCCATTGTGTCCCTAAGAAGGGAGGTATTACTGTCATTCCTAATGATAAAGATGAGTTGATCCCGCAAAGAATTATTACAGGTTATAGGATGGTAACTGATTTCCGCAAATTAAATAAAGCTACTAAAAAAGATCATTACCCCTTACCTTTTATCGATCAAATGCTAGAAAGATTATCCAAACATACACATTTTTGCTTTCTAGATGGTTATTCTGGTTTCTCTCAAATACCTGTGTCAGCCAGTGATCAATCAAAGACTACTTTTACTTGCCCTTTCGATGCTTTTCCTTATAGACGTATGCCTTTTGGTTTATGTAATGCACCTGCTACCTTTCAAATATGCATGATGGCTATATTCTCTGACTTTTGTGAAAAGATTTGTGAGGTTTTCATGGACGATTTTTCCGTCTATGGATCCTCTTTTGATGATTGCTTAAGCAATCTTGATCGAGTTTTGCAGAGATGTGAAGAAACTAATCTTGTCTTAAATTGGGAAAAGTGCCACTTTATGGTTAATGAAGGTATTGTCTTGGGGCATAAAGTTTTTGAAAGAGGTATTGAAGTTGATAAAGCCAAGGTTGATGCTATTGAAAAGATGCCATGTCCCAAGGACATCAAAGGTATAAGAAGTTTCCTTGGTCACACCGGTTTTTATAGGAGGTTCATTAAGGACTTCT
>NW_024120573.1:0-17060 GCF_003073215.2 Triticum urartu
CTCGTGCTGTGCGCTCTCGACGACACGCACTCGCAGCAGCCGTCCGCCAAGGTGACATGCCTGCTCGTCAGGAGGCGGTCCTTCGACACCTCCGCCCTGCCGCAGCCGCAGCAGAAACAGTGAATGGAGTGGTGATCCGGTCTCGCCCTTGCTAACACGAACTACTGCTGTCGCCGTCTCATCGTGCGTGATGTGCTTGCATGTCCCGCAAAATAAAGCTGCATGCACGGATCTGCTTGTCTATGAGTAAGGGGTGTGTGTGTATGTTTGAGCACGAATTGTTTCGGGGTTTTTGGAAGACGGAACACATGTACATCTCAACTGGTTATGTTAATCGTTTTATATCTAATAAGGCGAAACAATACTCTATTTTCTTCCACATAAACGGAGACAATACTCCCAACCCTAGCCGTGGCCACCAAAACATCCCTAAACGTCGCCGCCTTGGTCCCCACTCCTGATCTTCCCTGTCCGGCAGCCTCGTCGTTGGCTAGAGAAATGGGGCTTTGTCCGTCTCGTTTTTTTTTCTTTGTTGTTTCTCTGATGACATCGACGAGATGGTGGCAATGACAGCGTGTTGGAATAATATATTTAAGATCTCTTCCCCATCTCGACGATGTCTGATCCAGCTTTGACGAAAGGCATGTGAGAGTTTGTGTCTTCAGATCTGTTGGTTCCCTTTAGATATTGGCAGCTGGCTTGTCTTTTAAAGGGAGTTATTGGCTGGCTACTAGTGCGGTGACTTTAACATCTTCTTTCGTGTTGTTTTGTGGCATGATTTGGTTCTCCAACCCTCTGAACTGACATTAATGAATTGCAGACATGTATTGCGTGTGGTGATGCTTCAATCGATGCTACATCAGTGATTTATAGATCTAGTTTTGAAGGACGAGTGGCTATTGCAGTCTTCAAACTGCTATAGTGAGGGCGTTTGCAGGTGTCTCTTTCCTTTATCTTTGGTGTCTCTTTCCTTTACCGTTGGTTCAATGCAATATTTAATCTCCGATGGGAGATGTATAATCAGAGAAAAAAATGCTAGGGTGATTTACAAAGTAATTTTACTTTTACTAGTTGTTCTGCATCCACTTGTCTATTCATTGCGTTGGCTTTTTTAAAACATTAACAAGACCCAAAATGCCATTTGAGTGCCTTTTATTTAAAAATAATAATAATATGTCCTTTAATTTTGAAAGCAATTTAATGGGAGATGCATCACCGTGCATCTTCTCTATCACACATTTGTACCGGTGATGCTATTGCGAATGTTAAACAGCAGTTGCCAGGTCTATATCTCACTTATTGCGAGAGAGAAACCTTAAAAAACGCTTATTGCGAGAGAGTCATCCATCTCGCCTACAGGACCAACGAGGTTGGCCGGCCCAATCAGTGTGTTACCAAGCGGTTTAGGCAGGCTTGTTTGTGGAATCTTCCACCAGTTTTCGCAGTTTCTGGAAGGTTCCAAACGGTTTTTAATCTTCTTTTTATGTGTTTTTATTGGTTTTCTTTCATTTTTTTTGGTTTGTTTTTTATTTTATTTTTATTCTTATTGTTATCTTTAAATATGTCAAAAAAATTAATACCGCCATACATTTTTGTACACCCGCTGAATAGTTTTTTGATACACGTTGATATTTTTACAAATACATCAAGCATATTCTTTTTAAATGCATGTGTTCCTCTTTTTCTATAGTTGCTAAATTTTTAAGCGCATATTGAACAATTTTTTTAATACTTGTGAAACATTTTTTTAGATGCACATTGAATATTTTTTACAAAATGCATGACGAATATTTCTTCATATATAGGTTGAATATTTATCGAATACACGCTGTATATTTCTTGTATACATGTTGAACCTTTTTTTATCCGCACTGAACATTTTTCACTTACATGACTCAAATTCACCATCGAATACTTTTCAAATACTTGTTCAAAAAATCAAATACACGTTCAATATTTTGTAAATATATGTTGAACATTTTTTAGTAGGCGTGAAACAATTTTCTGAGCAATACAAACATTTTTCTAAACCGTGAGAACAAAAATTTAACAATCCCCAAACATTTTTATAAACACTGTGAACATTTTTTTATACCCGGTTATACAGTTTCCATCGCACTTTTTCCTTTTTGCTTTCCTTTTCTTTTTCATCTGTTTCCTGTCTTTTTTTTCAAATACATGTGAACTAATTTTATACACCCTGTTTTTTTCTGGTATACATATTTTCCATTTTGTACATATGTTAAACATTTTTAATGGATGATAAATATATTTTTGAAATAAATGTTTTAATGTATTTTTAACAGATGAAAATTATTTTTCAAATACCCGTTGAACATTTTTTGGGATAGACGTTGAACATTTATTGAATACATGTGAAACATTCTTAGACACACCTAAAATGTTTTTTGAAAATACACGATGGACATTTTTCTCAAATACACGCGAACCATTTTGTATAGACTTGAATCATTTTTTTATACACGTAGATTATTTTTCAGTTAGCTGATGAATTTATTTTTCAAATGCATGTTCGAGCATTTTTAAATACATGTTAAACTTTTTTCCAAAGATATGTTGAAATTTTTTCAGTGGTACGATGCATTTGAAAAAAAATTACGTGAGCATTTTTATTCATCGTATAATCAGTTACTCAAAATGTCACGGACATATTTTTGAAACACTTATTTTCTTCAAATGTCACAAACATTTGTGAATCTT
This sequence comes from Triticum urartu, assembly GCF_003073215.2. Classification (NCBI taxonomy): domain Eukaryota; kingdom Viridiplantae; phylum Streptophyta; class Magnoliopsida; order Poales; family Poaceae; genus Triticum; species Triticum urartu. The sequence continues at coordinate 2,722 of NW_024120573.1, forward strand.
ACGAATCACGCATATTTTCTTTAAAATGTACAGATATTTATTGAGATGCATGCACTTTTTGAAAATATCATGAAATAGTTCTGAATGGTATGGACTTTTTTTCCAAATTGTGTGAAAAATCTTAAACTCTAATAAAATTTTCAAAATTGTATTAAAATTGCAAAACATGAATTAAATTAATTGTTGGAAAACATGTATTTGTAATATTTCACATATTTAAAAAATGGATGAACAAAGAACCAAACAAGAAAGAAACGACAATATATGATTAACATTTTGTAACTTTTTTATACAGATTTAACATTTTGTAAATATATGATTAACATTTTTTTTCATATGTATGATTTGATGTCTACTTGTCTTCATAAACGTTGTACATTTTTCATATACGCTACAGACATTTTTTATACATGTTTAACATTTTTCAAAGGCATAATTATTAAACACATGCTTTTGAACATTGTCGTTCAAATATGTGTTAACATATTTTTTTTTCAAATATGTCTTGAATTGTTTTTAAAATGCTATCAACTTTTTACTAAAGTTTTTTTTGCAGCAATTCAGAGAGCTTTTATTAACTCAAGGCGGACCTAGGACAGACAGCCATCAGGTTCGTCACTAGGAAGCTAGGAATCATATCAATCCAGCAATCGGTCACATTCAGTGTGCAAGCATGCTTGGCACAAAGATGTGAAGGAACATTTTCCGACCGATTTATAAGAAATACATCAAATAACAAAAATTCGTCAACTAGCTCTCCAATCTCAACTAATATAGGAGCCAAAACTGAACCAGAATTATGGCGAGTATTCCAGAGTTGCATCAATTCCAGGCAATCCATTCTCTATGATCACATGCGTGAATCCTCGAAGACTTGCGAAACGAGCACCCTCAAGCATTGCCAATGCCTCCGCTATGAATGGATCAGAGATCCCCAAGTAAGGTTTACACCACACTCCAAGGAATGTAGTACTTGCCAGCCACGCCACTACAATTTTCGTTGAAGTTGATTGCCCTGTCCGTTGTGATCTTGACAATACCCTGATCCGGCGGCCTCCAACTGTATCCTGGAAGAACTTTTGTTGTACTATGCGGCAACTCCAAGAGAGCTAAAGACTCCCTGATAGAACGCAGCGAAATCACAGCATCGAGTCCGTCCTGGTCATGCTTTAATCTGTTTCGTGAATGCCATATAGACCACATAATGGAAATGATTTTTTTGTCGGTCCTTGTCATCTACCATTGGGTGACATAAAATCTCTCTCGCCCACAAGTTAGGATGTAGCTTGGGCAGCCGAATATCAAACCACACATGAGCTTATACCCAGAAACATCTTGCATGGGAACACAACATTAACACGTGTTGTAAATCTTCGTCCATAGCTAAGAAGATTTTGCATCTGCTTATTTGTGCAATCTGTTGTTGGTTTAGAGTGTATTCATCAGGTAGGATTCCTCGCAAAACTCGCCATCAGAACACTCGTACTTTTGGCGTCACATTCAACTTCCAAAGGGCCTTCCACATCTGTTGGTCATTCCCTGAAGTACTGGTAGCTGTCCCCTCTTCGAGAGCAAGACGCTCTTTTTGAATCACATTTTTTAACCGTGCACAAACATTTTTTAAATATAAGTATTTTTTCTGAATATATTTATTTGATTTTTTTAAATATAAATAAGAAAAAAATTAAAAGAAAAGAAAAAATTAAATTGAGGAACGAACTAGGGAAGCGAATGAACGAAAACCGAAATGAACAAACAGAGTAACTGGGCCAGCCCATTACCACGTGGTTTCACATGAGCTGACGCTCTATCTCGCTATGAGCGAGACATAGTCACTCCCATGCTCACGAGCGTCAAAATGCCAGCTCTTTGAATGCGACTACTAAAGCCCCGCAAAACTACATTCCTTTGGGAATCGATATCACAACCCCACGTTGGAGATCCGATGTTCCTTACCACTTGAGCTGCTGAGTGTAGGCAACTAATAGGTTGCGTGAACTTTTAAGAACTAAATGTAGTGGCAGATCCAATAAAAATAAAAAATTGACCATTTCTTGGAAATTTGTGAAGATTTCTTTTTTTTAATGCAAAAATCATTATATCAATTGTTAGGACTTAAACCATTATGTTCTTGTGATTTAAAACACTATCAAAAATCATGTGGGGGAATATATATGACGCTTTAATTGTGTCCAACAAGAATTATGTGCCTATATACTTTATCATGATGCCAATCTGCATGCCCAATTATCTTGGGCAGGCCCTTTCCCAGAGAACTGTTGGAATTATAAATATGAATGAAAGAATAATAAAATTCCAGTTCCCTATGAGAACGTTTGGAACATTTTACTAGGAAAGTACCATTGTTTAGTAACTATAAGTCATTAAAATTTCATTGGTCAAAGGAAGTGTGATGGCAAACTTGAAAGCCATCAAAATTATCGATGCCTAGCCAGACTGCATTAAGAAAGTGCTTCTGAGAGGCACCCCATAGTTATCTTTTTTATTTTTTATTTTTTTGTTTCACCATATAGTATATATTACTGTGACCATGAAGTTTTTATTTATTTATTTAATGAAGTTTTAAGAATTTTCTTCAGCGTATTTAGTTGCATGTAATTGTTGCAAAACATTGTAGTTTTGTTTTCATTGCAAAATTCACTTCTTTGTACCGGAGTGCGATCAATCACGAAAATTCGCATAATGGGCCAGTATAAGTCTTCAATTTTTCTAATGTTGGCGGAATTTTTCAAGTTACAGGTTTTCAGATCATAATTACATTTCTACTTGTTGGTCTGTTTTGACATATTGATGTTTTTCTTATACTATAGCTTTGTATACATGGTGTTGGGATTCTTCTTGGTCACGAGAGATCCTTGTATTGTGTTGCCTATTGTAGCTCTTCATAAATGAATTTTCCATTATTTATATATGTCAAGTAGACCCTTTAGTAATTATTTGATGGACTAACAATCCCATAAGTTCATTTAAGTTTTGTGTGCATGAAAGTTTTTCGATTTAAAGGAGCTATAGTTGACACAGGAAGGTACCAATATGAGTAAAGAATCAAGCTTGGGAATGCCCAAGGTATCCCAATTTTATTTCTAAGAAGATTCAAAAGGCAAACCTTGAGGATTCCCAAGGCCTCTCACTTCTTTCTCAACATATCAGTATGAATTATAGAAATCTTTTATATTCATCAATTCATTATGTTTTAATTCCTAGAGCAGCATTTTTCCCATTTGAACAAATTCAATCATCACGTCATCAAGTCATTATTTGTTTACTTTGTGTGCTTCACGTATATCTTGTTAATGTAAATATTTGTAGAAACACTAAACCGAACTCCATGTTTTGCACTCAAATTTTCTAGAGAGTTGGAACATGATAAGTATGTTCTAGGTATTTTTTATATGGTTTATATGTTAAAAGTTTAGTGCTTATGTCATAGAATTTGCATAATTTCTAAGATGGCTTGACTTTTCGTACATAATGGATTGTTTTTACTTTATGAAAGACTATTCAATGGCATGGTAATATACAAAAAAGTAGATATGTCAGTGAAAGGTGGGATCACACCCACATCTGGCAGTGCACGAGTCTCGAAGAACCTTTTGCAAACCTCGTAACTGATCTCGTCAAGAGTCCAAGACGGACAAGGAATGGTGCAAGGCGAGCATCCCCGGGCTCTTTAAAAGGAGGCAGGTGAAGCCACGTAAGGAAGGACTAAATCATTCGCGAGCAGGAGACCTAAGAAGAAAGACACCCAACTATTCCTCAGCACGAATATAAGTACATGGGTATCAAGACTAGAGGCAGACAACTTCTACTTCAACAACCAAGACATAAGCAAAGCCCTAATTTAGACCTATTATTAGATTGGATCTTGGACGTCTCATCGAGATCGGCCACCGAATATCCCAGTGACTTAGTGTACAACTAGCTGGATCCCCATATTATACTCGCTATAATTCTAAACAGGCAAGCTAGGGTTGTTACTAGCATCGCAAGGCCTGAAGCTTGGTAAAATCGTCTTGTTATGTCCATCTGATAACTTGAGGTTACTTCCCGCTCACACAAAACCACTACGTTACTGCACCACTGTTAGGATACTTTGCAAAACACCTTCGACACTATATAAGTTAGATGATAAGAACTATGTGGACCAAGTGCCATTCTTTCATTACGAACTAAAAATATGTACTCTAGTGATATGGGTAAAGAATATAACTAGCGCAAAAAGCTGCCATTCGAAGAGACAATGACGTTGGATTTAGCAGGGGTGGCGCGATGTTTAACCTCGGAAAAATACTGATGTCGTCAAAATGTTTAGGGGTAGAGTGCACTATACAATTTCCCTCCCTTCGTCTAAATATAAAGGTTGGTGGACAAATGCCCTTTAATTTGTTTATTAAAGGACAAAGGTCAGTTGAGGGAATATGCTGAAAAGAAATATGCCCTCAAGCGGTTTATTTAAAGGCCGGAACCAAAAATGCACAGTAGGAGAATGTGCGACTTCCAAGTCAAGAAAAAGCTTGTCTTAAAAAATTTGTTCAAATTGTTCTTATTTCTGTACGATCCTACTAGGATCGGGTTCCACTTGCTAAATTTGTTCTGATACATTTAAAGTAGGTCAACACATGGTACACTTGACTTGAGCACGCAGGTGCTGAGGCAGTGCGATCCACATATCCAGACCAGAAGCTCAAACATAAAAAAGAATTTGGCCAGAAGTTAAAGCAAGGATATCTAGAGAAAGTCTCCTTGGCTTTCTGGTATAATCCAATTCTGTTGCTTTCTTCGAGAGTTGAAAGTAGTCTGAAACTTTTCATGTGCCCCTTTTCCCCTTTTCATTTAAAAGCTCAAATATATCGTGGACCTGCATACACATATGCATGAACCACAGACCGCAGTGGTGTTACAGCGACATGCATACATGTCGTGTACAAACAAACTACGATCGTGGAAAAAGAGTGATGTGTATCTTTTTTCTGTGTCGCGCCATGATGCAAATGGATTGTGTCCTTTTGTACTGTACATCTCTCTCTCTGCCGCATTATGTCTTTGTAGCATTGTCTGTCTCCCTTTCGCAAAAAAAAAGAATTGCTTGTCTCCCAAAGAGAAAAATAATACTCCCTCCGTTCCTAAATATTTGTCTTTCTAGAGATTTCAACAAGTGACTACATACGAAGCAAAATGAATGAATTTACACTCTAAAATATGTCTACATGCATTCGTATATTGTAACCATTTGAAATGTTTAGAAAGACAAATATTTAGAAACGGAGGGAGTACTTATCATTATTTTTTGATAAAGTTTAGAAACTATGATAACAAAAATAAAAAAATCGTGAATAACAAAAACAATATAATATAATAATTATAAGAAAAAATATTTAATACCTAATGCAATACAAGGGTTATTTTTTTTGTTATAATTATTATATAGTATACAAAAAATTGATTAACCCTCATAGCTATCTTATTGGACAACCACTAAGAATTGCTAACTTTTACTTGAGAAAGGATTTTGTGTGGAGATTCATGCATTAGTCCAAGTTGTTATCTCCCTCCATATATATATATATATATATATATATATATCGAGCAATTCAGGCCGATATGTTTGCTCAATGTGAGCTTCAAGATCTTCACAAAGGTTGGCACAAACCGTTTGACTCAGATTGACCATTCTGTGGTACAGCCAACCCAGACTGCCTTCATGCCAGGACGACACATTCTCGAGGGAGTGGTCGTTCTTCATGAGACCTGGCACGAAATTCACTTGAAGAAACTCGATGGGGTGGTCTTCAAAGTGGATTTTGAAAAGGCATACGATAAAGTCAAATGGCTATTCTTACAGCAGGCCTTGCGTATGAAAGGATTCGATGAGGCTTGGAGAAAACAGGTCGAATCATTTGTACAAGGTGGTAGTGTTGGCATCAAAGTAAATGACGATATTGGTCAGTACTTCCAGACGCTAAAAGGATTGAGACAGGGAGATCCGATGTCTCCAATCCTTTTTAATGTGGTTGTTGATATGTTGGTTGTTCTTGTTAATAGAGCAAAACAGGACGACCAAGTAGGTGGTCTTATCCCACATCTGGTTGAGGGTGGGGAATCCATTCTTCAATATGCCAATGATACAATCATTTTCATGGAACATGACCTTGTCAAGGCCAGAAACATGAAGTTAGTGCTTTGCCTTTTCGAACAGCTATCAGGGTTGAAGATTAATTTTAATAAGAGTGAGCTGTTTTGCTTTGGACGCGCCAAAGAAGAACAAGAAACTTACAAGCAGTTGTTCGGGTGTGAATTAGGCACGTTACCCTTCACGTATTTAGGGATTCCGATTCATCACCGCAAGCTCACTAATAAAGAGTGGAAATGTATCGAGGATCGGTTTGAAAAGAGAATGGGTTGCTGGAAGGGCTAACTTTTGTCTTATGGAGGAAGATTGGTGCTTATTAATTCTGTACTCACAAGTATGCCCATGTTCCTCCTCTCTTTCTTTGAAGTCCCGGTTGGGGTACGAAAAAGATTGGATTTCTATCGATCTAGATTCTTTTGGCAAATTGATGAGAACAAAAATAAATATAGATTGGCAAAATGGGATGTAATTTGTAGACCTAAGGATCAGGGAGGCTTGGGAATTGAAAATTTGGAGGTGAAAAATAGGTGTTTACTCAGCAAATGGTTGTACCGTTTATCGATAGAATCAGATGGAGCTTGGGCTCAGCTTCTGCGTAACAAATATCTCTATGCCAAAACTCCCAGGTTACGGCCAAACCGTCTGACTCGCCGTTCTGGAAAGGGGTTATGGCAAATTGATGAGAACAAAAATAAATATAGATTGGCAAAATGGGATGTAATTTGTAGACCTAAGGATCAGGGAGGCTTGGGAATTGAAAATTTGGAGGTGAAAAATAGGTGTTTACTCAGCAAATGGTTGTACCGTTTATCGATAGAATCAGATGGAGTTTGGGCTCAGCTTCTGCGTAACAAATATCTCTATGGCAAAACTCCCAGGTTACGGCCAAACCGTCTGACTCGCTGTTCTGGAAAGGGGTTATGAAGAAGAAGGTAGCCTTCTTCAGCACGAAGGTAGCCTTCTTCAGTAGGACTAAGTTCATTGTCGGGAATGGACGTGAAACTAGATTCTGGGAAGATACTTGGTTAGGTGACTCACCACTGGCCTTGCAGTATCCGCCCCTTTACAACATTGCACAACGGAAAGAGGTTTCCGTTGCTACAATGATGGGCTCCGTTCCTCTTAACATACAATTTAGGCGATCTGTTATTGGTGAGCGTTGGGATATATGGTTACATCTTGTGCGTATGTTAATGGAGGTTAACCTTTCCGATGTACCAGACACTCTGCAATGGGAGCTCTCCAGGTCAGGAGTCTTCTCGGTTAAATCCATGTACACAAACTTGATTAATACCGGGACTATCCCACGGACGATGCATATTTGGAAAGTTAAGGTGCCCTTGAAGATAAAAGTTTTTATGTGGTTTGTGCATAAGGGTGTCATTCTCACTAAAGATAATTTAGCTAAGCGTAACTAGGAAGGAAGTAAAAAATGTTGCTTTTGTGATCAGGATGAAACAAATAGAGCATCTATTTATCAATTGTCCACTTGCTAAACTGCTTTGGCGAACTATTCATGTTAATTTCAATATAACTCCACCTCTCACGATATCACATTTGTTTGATAACTGGTTGGCTGGGGTGGAGCCAAAGTCTGCGGCACATATCCGAGTGGGAGCATGTGCATTACTTTGGTCTTTTTGAAATTGTCGCAATGACGTTGCCTTTAACAGACAAACCATCACTAATTTTTTACAGGTCATCTTCAGAGCGTTTACTTGGATCCGTACGTGGTCATTACTCAGCCATGCGGACCACAGGAAGCATATGGATATTGGGTACAGCCGATGGGAGATGGTTGCACGGGATACATACAACCGGTTTGGATGACGATCCACTAATAGAATAGGCATTTAGTCTCCTAGTCTTTGGGCGCCGGTTGTGATTTTATTTTTTGGGCCGCTTGTGGCATTTCTTTCGTTACTAAGACCTTTGTTTATTTTTGAGACTTCTTGTTGGAACCTCCGGGCAACTTTATTAATAAATGGCTGTGTGCATCAAGAGATGCAGAGGCCGGAGGTAAGCCTCCTTTTCGAAAAAAATATATCTCCTAACGGCGAGCTCCGAGAGAGGCATCATAGTGGCTAGTTAGGGTCTTGCGCTTCCCTGTACTGTAACGGGCAAAGGAGAAGGGGCGATGAGCTAGGGAGCGAGAGGTTGACAGGTGTGGTGATAAGGTATTTTAGACGTCATATACGAGTATATGGTACCAATTACTCTGAGACATGACCGAAACTCGGAGGGGAGGGGGGTTGCACTTGCCCAGCCGTGCCAGCCACCTGATTGCCTCGTCATCCGCAAAGTTGTTGGATCCCACAGAAGGACACAACAAGTTTTAAGTTTTAGTTTTTGAAACTTATGATTTTGTCGGCCACGGTTTCTGAAACTTACGATTTTGTCGATCGCTCGTACCAAGTTTCAGTAGCTAAAATTCAACAAAAATTTAAAAACTCATTAAAACATATTCAAAATAGATCTCCATTGGAAGCCCTCATCACAAGAAATACAAATTTAATTTGAATTTTTTATTCAAAAGAAAGCCAAAAGAAAAATGAGGCTGCGTGTCCCCACCCCTGCGTGCTACAAGTCCCTCCTCCGGAGACATAACTATGTGAAAAGCAATGGGGAGAAGGAATAGGCGATGCCATGTTGTGTTGGCCGCAAGATATGGGTTGTGTTTGGTTGTTTGAGCCCAAGCTAATCCCATCAAAATTTAGTTGGCCAAAATATTGGTTAAGGTCTTTTTAAAATACTACATATACAGCGTCTCCTTTCACTAAATGAACATAGGCAGAAATCCTTAAATAAATTTAAAAAAGTAGAGTATCAATATCAAGTCTAAGAATTGAACATTGTGGTCTGGTTCCTCACAAAGAACCAAACCATGTGACCGTCGGACTCAACCTGACTAAAATCTTAGTTGAAATGTTAAAAAAAACGACCGAGCGATTGGTCTAGCTATATGAATTTCAACGGTGACTCAACCTGACTGAAATCTTAGTTGAAATGTTTAAAAAAATGACCGAGCGATTGGTCTAGCTATATGAATTTCAACGGTGACTAAACCTGACTGAAATCTTAGTTGAAATGTTTAAAAAGATCGACCGAGCGATTGGTCTAGCTATATGAATTTCAACGGTGACTCAACCTGACTGAAATCTTAGTTGAAATGTTTAAAAAGATCGACCGAGCGATTGGTCTAGCTATATGAATTTCAACGGTGACTCAACCTGATTTAACACCCAGGAACTCTGCAAATTTCCCGGAAAAAAAGAATTAGAATTGATCAATATCTTGGTCGAATCCCAGTACAGTCACAGTGGACCGGCATTAATATCTCACAAAGGTGTTAAAAGGCAGAAAGCCACGAGGTGCATAGTACGTAAAGCGACTGGCCGGAGGATCAAATCAAACGCGGCAGAAATCAAACTGGATGGCTCGGAATTGTTGGGGAGCTGTGACAAATATGATGTGGACATCCTCCGGGTAGACCTGGCAGTTCGATCCGCTCGCTCATTATCGGTAGCACCATGCTCCGTGCACAATTTCCCACTGCTAGATATACTACTTTCTTACCATGTGTATCCACTCAGGATTGCCCCAGTTTTTAGTGTGGAAAAAGTTTGAGATGTGGATGTTTATATCTGCGTGCTTTCACTTCAACTGTTGGGCGATGACCGATGATGCATGTATCTCGCACTCATTTCTGATGGATAAATTATTGACCATGGTGAGCGAGCAATGTTTGCCTCTACACTGCCAATTATTGGCAATGTTACAGTTACATTGCCGTATTCATTTGTAACGAATCAAGGTGGTGGAGGATCTCCATCTGAACTATATTACTCAAAAAGTCTATATGATATCCTGGCCGCCGCCACACGCGCACACACACAAAAAGTCTATATGATAGAGCAACTCTAGCATAGTCATTGTGTGCCCTCCTGCTCCATAATAACAGTCGATATGGAGGCTAGTGAATGAAAATGCAGTCTAACCAAATTGTCAAAACAACCGCTATTTCCATATATTCTGGAGCGCCCTCCATATTTGCCTCTCGAGCCTCCGCATTTGCAATTTTCAGGCCCTCTTTTGGAGCACCCTCATTCTGCCGAAAAAGTGCGCGATGAAAATTTCAGGATGCTCCGACCCCCATGGCCACCTGCGCTCGACGCGAAACATCCCAAGAGGAGCTTCGCCTTGACCTATGCCATCATCAGCGACCGCTAAGACCTTGTCCATATGGTTTTGCCGAAGGCGGCGGCGATGGCGATGCTCAGGAGATGGGTGGCAGACAACGAAGAAGGCGCTACAGTGGTGGACCACAACATGAGGAGCTCCGCCTCACGCGCTTCCACGTTGCTTGCGGGCGGATCAATGGACCGTGCCAGCAGCAGTCGGAAGGTTGTGCCTCCATCAGGAGGTCATGGTCGGTCATAGCCTGTCATGGTGGGTGCTCCCGCCATCCCGGGCACAGCTCAGCAATGGACCCCTGTTGTAAGATATTTGTGCAGATTGAGTTTTGTTGAATCTGAGTTTGCATGTTGCCTCCGGATCCTGGAGTGAGCTTGAAATTGATTTTGGAGGGTATGGTTTTGGCAACTCTACTAGAGTTGCTCTTTGAGACGTAGAATTATAGTGTCACGCGTCTGAAGGAAATATGCCCTAGAGGCAATAATAAAGTTATTATTTATATTTCCTTATATCATGATAAATGTTTATTATTCATGCTAGAATTGTATTAACCGGAAACTTGATACATGTGTGAATACATAGACAAAACAAAGTGTCCCTAGTATGCCTCTACTTGACTAGCTCGTTAATCAAAGATGGTTAAGTTTCCTGACCATAGATATGTGTTGTCATTTGATGAACGGGGTTACATCATTAGGAGAATGATGTGATGGACAAGACCAACCCGTTAGCTTAGCATACTGATCGTTAAGTTTTATTGCTATTGCTTTCTTCATGACTTATGCATATTCTTTTGACTATGAGATTATGCAACTCCCGAATACCGGAGGAACACCTTGTGGGCTATCAAACGTCACAACGTAACTGGGCGATTATAAAGATGCTCTACAGGTGTCTCCAAAGGTGTTTGTTGGGTTGGTATAGATCAAGATTAGGATTTGTCACTCCGAGTATCGGAGAGGTATCTCTGGGCCCTCTCGGTAATTCACATCATGATAAGCCTTGCAAGCAATGTGACTAATGATTTAGTTACGGGATGATGCATTACGAAATGAGTAAAGAGACTTGCTGGTAATGAGATGGAGCTAGGTATGAGGATACCGATGATCGAATCTCCGGCAAGTAACATACCGATGACAAAGGGAATGACGTATGTTGTCATTGCGGTTTGACCGATAAAGATCTTCGTAGAATATGTAGGAACCAATATGAGCATCCAGGTTCCGCTATTGGTTATTGATCGGAGATGTGTCTCGGTCATGTCTACATAGTTCTCGAACCCGTAGGGTCCGTGCGCTTAACGTTCGATGGCGATTTGTATTATGAGTTATGTGGTTTGGTGACCGAAGATTGTTCGGAATTCCGGATAAGATCACGGACTTGACGAGGAGTCTCGAAATGGTCGAGAGGTAAAGATTGATATATTGGATGATAGTATCTGGACACCGGAATAGTTTCGGAGTGTTTCGGATATTTATCAGAGTACCTAGGGGTTACCGGAACCCCCCGAGGAAAGTAATGGGCCAACGTGGGCCATAGGGGAGAGAGAGGGCAGCCCACAAGGGGTGGCGCCCCCCTCCCCCATGGGAGTCCGAATTGGACAATGCGAGGGGGCGCGGCCCCCCTTTCCTTCTCCCTCTCACTCTCCTTCCCCTTTCCCCCTTTGAAAGAGGGAAGGGGGCGACTAGGACTAGGAGTCCTAGTGGGTTTCCCCCCACTTGGCGCGCCCTAGGGCCGGCCTCCTCCCCTCTCCTCCTTTATATATGGGGGCAGGGGGCACCCCAAAGTACATCAATTGTTTCTTAGCCGTGTGCGGTGCCCCCTCTACCGTTTACTCCTCCGGTCATATTGTCGTAGTGCTTAGGCGAAGTTCACATCACCATCACCATCACCACGCCATCGTGCTGACGAAACTCTCCCTCAACACTTTGCTGGATCAAGAGTTCGAGGGATGTCATCGAGCTGAACGTGTGCTGAACTCGGAGGTGTCGTACGTTCGGTACTTGATCGGTTGAATCGAGAAGACATTCGACAACATCAACCGCGTTAAACTAACGCTTCCGCTTTTGGTCTACGACGGTACATGGACACACTCTCCCCCTCTTGTTGCTATGCATCTCCTAGATTGATCTTGCGTGATCGTAGGAAATTTTTTGAAATTGCATGCTACCTTCCCCAATAGTGGTATCAGAGCTAGGTCTATGCATAGATAATATGCACGAGTAAAACACAAAGAGTTGTTGGCGATCATAGTCATACTGCTTACCACCAACGTCTTATTTTGATTTGACGGTATTGTTGGATGAAGTGGCCCGGACCAACCTTACATGACCACGTTCATGAGACTGGTTCCACCGACAGGCATGCAACTTGTTTTGCATAAAGGTGGCTGGCGGTGTCTGTTTCTCCAACTTTAGTTGAATCAAATTTGACTACGACCATTCCTTGTTGAAGGTTAAAATAGAAAACTTGACGAAACATCATTGTGGTTTTGATGCGTAGGTAAGAACAATTCTTACTAGAAGCCCGTAGCAGCCACGTAAAACTTGCAACAACAAAATAGAGGATGTCTAACTTGTTTTTGCTGGGAATGTTGTGATGTGATATGGCCAAGACATGATGTGATATATGTTATTGTACGAGATGATCATGTTTTGTAAAAGTTATCGGCAACTGGCAGGAGCCCTATGGTTGTCGCTTTATTGTATGAAATGCAATCGCCATGTAATTGCTTTACTTTATCACTATGCGTTAGCGATAGTTGTAGAAGCAATAGTTGGTTAGACGACAACGACGCTACGATGGAGATCAAGGTGTCAAGCCGGTGACGATGGAGATCATGACGATACTTTGGAGATGGAGATCAAAGGCACAAGATGATGATGGCCATATCATGTCACATATTTTGATTGCATGTGATGTTTATCTTTTATGCATCTTATTTTGCTTAGTACGGCGGTAGCATTATAAGATGATCCCTCACTAAAATTTCAAGGTATAAGTGTTCTCCCTGAGTATGCACCATTGCGACAGTTCGTCGTGCCAAGACACCACATGATGATCGGTTGTGATAAGCTCTACGTTCACATACAATGGGTGCAAGACAGTTTTGCACGTGAGGAATACTCGGGTTAAACTCGACGAGCCTAGCATGTACAGACATGGCCTCGGAACACTGAGACCGAAAGGTCGAACGTGAATCATATAGTAGAGATGTTCACCATTGAAAACTACTCCATCTCACGTGATGATCGGACATGGTTTAGTTGGTATGGATCACGTGATCATTTAGATGACTCGAGGGATGTCTATCTAAGTGGGAGTTCTTAAGTAATATGATTAATTGAACTTGAATTTATCATGAACTTAGTCCTAATAGTTTTTGCATATCTATGTTGTAGATCAATGCCCCGTGCTATCGTTCCCTTGAATTTTGATGCTTCCTAGAGAAAGCTAAGTTGAAAGATGATGGTAGCAACTACACGGACTGGGTCCGTAACTTGAGGATTATCCTCATTGCTGCACAGAAGAATTACGTCCTTGATGCACCACTAGGTGCTGCTACCTCTTGAGCATGCATTGGTTTTTCCTTGAAGAGGAAAGGGTGATGCACCAAAGTAGCGTAAGTATTTCCCTCAGTTTTTGAAAACCAAGGTATCAATCCAGTAGGAGATAACACGCAAGTCACCTAGTATCTGCACAAACAATCAAGAACCTCGCAACCAATGTGATAAAGGGGTTGTCAATCCCTTCACGGTCACTCGCAAAAGTGATATCTGATAAAGATAGTAAGATAAATATTTTTGGTATTTTTGTTGTATAGATTGGAAAGTAAAGATTGCAAAATAGTAAACGAGATGCGATAATAAAAGAGATGCAATATAATAAGAAACAGACCCGAGGGCCATAGGTTTCACTAGTGACTTCTCTAATGATAGCATGTATTACGATGGGTGAACAAATTACTGCCGAGCAATTGATAGAAGAGCGCATA
>NW_024120574.1:0-10293 GCF_003073215.2 Triticum urartu
ATGCCGAGGTGGCGACTTCGATCCCTGGTTGGGCTGATTATTATTTACAACACAATATATAGTTTTATGCTCAAAGTCTGTGAAAAGAAATTACGGGCCCCTTGGATTCAAACGAGAGACGTAAAGCGTAGCATACGCTGAACGGCCGTACTTGCCAGAAAACCATCGTTGCTTGCATTTTATATAAGAGGTCCAGCTTTGGTAATCTATTAAAAAATTGGAATTTTATTGTTAATACACAAAGTACTAAGGCCCCACAAGTCTCAGCAACATTGCCCACAAATATCCCACAAAGCGCATACCCACCCCCATGATACTACTAAGGTCAAAGTCTCACTCGTGGTTGATCTCGCACTAAGAGGATGATCACTGGGCCCTGTAGAATCTCTTTATTCCCTCATAACACTTGAAGGCTTTGAAGTGCCTCCTAACTATCTAGGAAGCGCACATCTATACCAATATAAAAAGACCCAAAAGAGCATATCCAACTGATCTCGATCATCAAACCAGGTTAATCCAACGACCTACACTCCTCCAATGGCGAGCGTTCAACATGTTTAACATGCAATTAATATCATACCAAATATTGCACTAATCACAGAATTATCACACAAATAATAGTATACCTAATATCGACATGCAATTAATATATTGCCTAAATATTAACATGCATTGCACGTGCGCATTCACTAGTCATACCAAATTCACAAGCAAACCAAAGTCACATGGATGAAGTCATCAAAATACCAAACCCATAGGATCTCTCTCACAAAGATAGAGTTGAAGCAAATAGATATGAAACACAATATATTTGTTCAATAAGAACGTGGCTAGACCTATGGGGAAATGCTACGGGAAGTAATCTACAAACTGAGTTTGCAATGCTTAATTGGAAAACCGAGGCAGCGGGGTCCACCCTAGAAATAACGGCGGAGACGGATAAGTTAGAGGGAATAGTCCATCGAAACTACTCTGCGTACGAAGCCTTCTCGTCAGACAACAGTACGACCAGACTGGTATCATCTCTAAATACTAGGACCCACAAACTGAATCATCTATGGCTGTCTCTAATCGGATGGAGTGTTGGACACAAATTTATCGTACGTATAGCAAGGTTCATAGTACATAAGTTTCTTTCGTAAGTAGCCAGTAAGTTTCACATTTTTTATTCAATAAAGGGAGGAGTTTGTCCTTCAAACCCTGAAGGTCCTGCCCTCTAGGCTTTCACAAAGTGTCACAAAATGGATGGTAACTCGCTTATCTACTCAAGGGGTATGGGTACTATTTATATAGAAAGCAGAAATTGTCTGTTACTCTGGTGAAGTAACTAATAATCGGAAGTTATGGAAAATCCATGAGTAGTGCCGCACATGTTCAAAAATTGAATTGTCGAAAGGGCAACGCAATTCACAGAAGGGCGCGATACTCGAAGGTACCAGACTGTCCGCTAAACAAATTATTATTTATTTTCCATTCCTTTCACTTTTTGCCTCTCCACTTTGTATCATATTTTGTTTATGAATGCAAATTACCGTAGAACTATTGTTCTATGGTTTGTGTTTCAATAAGAAAAAAACAAAGGTAATTCATTTTCCCAGGAAAATAATATGCTCGGAAGTACCTTAGAAAACTTCTCTCGGAGATAAAGGGTCGAGAGAGCATGTCTTAGAAGGAAGCGATGCAGAAATGACAAAATCAGAGCTCAGAGTTATGTGGATGATTTGGACAAAAACTCAACCTGGGTGCACAGATCGAGGATGTGTTTTACAGATTTGCGATTTTAATAAATATCTGGACCAAACTGTACTTGTGTATGCCAAATGCAGAAGATACATCTTAGTCAGCATAGCAAGATTATTGTGATTCATGTGGCTTGCGTGACACATGCCCGTACGTTGTACCTGACGTCACATCACCATGAAAAGCTAGGCTCTAGTGTGCGCCAAAAATATCTAGATCAACAGGCGTGAAAAGCATGTCCTTGACGAGTTGTTTCCGGCTGTCCTTGGGCGAGGTGATGCCGTCGCCGTCTTGATAGATGCATTGGATGGTCCTCGCCAGGTTGACGCAGACGAGGCTGGCCGTGCTCCCGGTCCCGGTGCTGCTGCTCAAGGCGACCTCCCTGTTCACCTTCTTCCAAGTCTCGGCAATGGCGTCCGCCACCGCAGCCCGGGCCTCTTCCTTACTCGCGCCACCGCCCATGCGGCAGGTGATGACCGACGCCGCCTCACCCCGCCCCGACTCGGCCTCGTGGGTCGCGCAGTCGTTGCAGAGCCGGAAGATCATGGAACATAGCTCAACCAGCTTGGGGTACACCATGTCGTCGCCGTCGTCGTGATTGCGCAGCCATGAATCAATCTGCTCTTGCTGCTGGAGCATGGTGAAAGCGTGGAGCAGCAGCAGAGGCCCCGTGGACGTGACCCACCCGTTCTCAAGGTACTCCTCCAAGCATGGCATCTGCCCCTCGTGCTGCCACTTGGCTTCTATGAGGAATGCCTTACACAGCTCATGCCACTGCATGCATGCATCCACATGCATGTTAATCCATCGATCCTCAAAGGTATATCCCAAACGAAAGAAGAAGAAAATCAATGGATCTATCTCCTCTTGTCTTACTGCTTTCTTGTAGAGCGGGAGCACGTCGTATCTTCCTTGCTCCTTCATCACCCGATCCGCTGCCTCCGTCGACGTCGACCGGATGGCTGAGTACATCGCCTTCATGTACTCCGGCAGTGCCGTCGACAAAGCATCGTCATCCCAGCTGCCGACAGCATCTGTGAAGGCAGCCAGCTCGTCGAACGTGCCGTAGAGGTCGTAGACGTCGTCGAGGTGGACGATAAGGGAGCCCACCTTGGCCAGCAGCTCGCGACAGCCCGCGAGACAGGGCTCGGGTGCGATGCAGGTCGCGCAGAAGAAGCACTCCACCAGACGGTCCCTCGCGAACGGTAGCTTCTCGCCCAACCCGGTCTCCTTCCACCATTTGGTGACTTCCACGAGCTCTGCTCCATGGACGGCCTGCACGAGGTTGAAGTCGACCGCAGCGAGCTGCAGGATGGAATGATCGATCGAGCGCTCGTCGTTGTAGCGGTGTTGTTTCAGCGACCATGTCGCCTGCAGCCGGGGAACTTTCCAGTGCAACGGGAGGTCTCCTTGTCTTTCCGTTTGGCTAGCAGGCCCCATGGAGATCGACATGGACGGCATCAGTTCTTCGAGTTTCTTGACGGCGAATGATCTTGCTTCGTCCAGCATGGGCTCTCCTGGGAAGGCCAGGTAGGAAGCTTCGTGGAGTGCAACAAAAGCATCAATGTCCTTGGGGTTTGCAGCTTTGAAATCACCATTCTCATCCCTGAATGCACTCAACATATCTACAAACAAAAACGAGTTTTTTTTTTACAATTATTATGTAATATGATCTACTCAAACTCTTAACATATCTACAACGATTTGGAGATGGTCACACGGGTTTTACAGTCTGCGTGACGTTCTACTAATAAAATAATTAGTAACAGGATTGCTAAATCTCAGTCGACTAAGACTTAACCAAGTCTCGTCCATTTCAAAACATTTCTAACAGATTCCTTAGTTCGGACCGACGAAGTAATGTCACTCGACTATTATCAACCTGACTGCAATCTTTTTCTGTCGGTAAGGATTGCACCAGAGCACCTTCTACTTCGGCGCGGAAGCAATTTGCTTGGCTTTACATCCATCCCAGGGTATCATTTCTAATACATCTGTTGGACAAGCTCGTAATGGAATGACGAACCTATTTCTTCGCTTTTTCGCCAACAAATCTGAATTATCTTGAAAAATAGAAGGATAGATAAAATTCGGCTTTAGTAATAAATAAATTCGCTTTGTCGAAATCCCTATAATGAGTAGCATTTGTGGCTGCCGAATAAACCAACTTTAAGATGGGATAAGATGCTCGATAGGGCATGAGTCAAACATGAGGTGGTTCATAGATCTTTGGGCTTTGATCACCGAGGAATAGAGACTTTACAAATAAAAGCAGGGGCAGACTGCTAAGTGCGGAGACGGGAATCGAACCCGTGACCTCAAGGTTATGAGCCTCGTGAGCTATCAAACTGCTCTACTCTGCTCTGAGTCAATTCTATATTCATGGGATCTTATGTGGAGATCCGGGCAATTTTTTATTTTTTGGTTTTCATTTTTCTTCCTTACATGTTATGCCACTTGACTTAGACTTGGTTAAGTCTCAGTCGACTGAGAGCTAGCCACAACCAATTAGTAATGCATAAGTGTTCTATATAATCTTTGTTTGATGAGGTTACTCCCATCCTTCTATCAACCTTGTAATGGATTGAAACATTTTCAATAGTGGTTTGCGTGTATGAACTGATGCAGAGCCTTGGGTTTGAATGAAAAAAAAAAACTTCGTATAATATATATATTATCTATTATATATGGGCATGAAAAGGAAATATGATCATTATTGGTGTTTCTTATCTTTACCTATGGACGCAGAGATTCCATGTCCTCTGAGCATTCTAAATAGCAGTGCTGTTGATGAGAGGTCATGCTTGAGTTGAAGCTGTGCATGATGCACATGCATGGACATGAGGATGCTTCTGATCTCCTCCTCGAAATGGTATGCTACACCGAGACTTTGGAGTTGGTCAATGATCTTGAGCCTAGTTGCCAGCTCTTCTTCCTCCTCGAGCAAAAGCCGCCTCACTCTCTGCTTCAAGCTCGATTGGAGTGAGCTTTGCTTGCTATGCTGCACCACCAATAGGCAGGTCAGTATCTAAGTAGCTCCTTGCCTTTAAAAACTAGCTCCTTGATTTTTTTTAAATATGTTCCGTATACGTATATATGGTACTCCTCCATCGTCATGCATGCATGGTAATTAACAGGCACTTTGACGTACTGCCCCGATAGCATCACATCACCTTGGATCTTTTGGTTGTAATTTGCTGTGATTCTAAGCACTATTTTTTTATTAAGATACACAGTACATATGCAGACAATCACAACATGCACACATACTCACCCGTATGAATGTAAGCGCACGGACACACACCCTATCTCTATGATCATCTTTTTAAATATTGGGCCAACAGGTCTTAAAATTGACGAAGTCGTCACATCAGACAGGCATGTCATAGGCTAGTTCGCATTGGGCTCTGGAGCTATGCCCTGTAGATTTCATGATTTTACTGATCTACCCGTTTTGGAGGCAAGTGCCTCCAGTAATTGTTAGTGTTAAGTGGCAAGCAAAAAGACAAAAAGACAAAAAAAACTCCCTTTTCATTGTCATGGACGTCGTGGACACCTGAATTATTTTGTTATTCTCAGGAATAATGATTTATTTTTGCTATTTTCATTGGATTTAATCATGAATAATGTGTAGAAAGAAACAAAGGAGAAATATCTACTTAAAAAGTGATTCTAACTTCCAAGTCAACTGAAAGCCAATTCTAAACGGGGTAAAAGACCTTCCACACCCCTTCCCATTCTCCTCGACACTCGCGACATCATCTCCTCGACCCTCGCGAGATGCCGCCCTAGCCTCACAAGCAAGGATGAGGCACCGATAATCCTAACCTTCTACCAAACTCCTCCCTTATCTGTCTTCTTTGTCACCGAATCAAAGCCCCGCACCCCTAATCCTAAACATGCACTCACCGTCGGTCTCACCATCGCCGGACAATAAAAAAGAATGGAGAAGAAGGGGGAAAATGGATGAATAGCTTGGCTGACCATGCATGCACCTTGTCGTCTTGTTGCGCCTGCTGCCTCATGGCGCAAATGGAGTCGTAGTCCCAGGTTTTGAGTTGGTAGTCAGCCGGCCGCTGGTGCAACTCAGCCGGCGGGAACCGGTCCGCGTACATGGTTGCGTGAGCAGATGATGCCATTAGTTCTACCTAGCTCAATGTACCTCTGGCTAGACAATAAGGTGTGTTCTTTGTGATCTTCTCCGGTCTAAATGGATATGTGTTTGCCACACAAATGTAGGCTATTTATAGGTGAACACTACTACTGTTGCACCTGGGAGTTGTGTGGAGGGGTGCATGTACCGGCTAGTGTACGTCCAGCTCAAGCTAGCTTGTGTACAAAGTACAAAGTCCATGAAAAATGTGCAGCTAAATTTATCCCATTAAATATCTCCGGACGTGTGGTATCTCGCATATGGACGGCTAACATCGATAGTGATCGAGCGCCGTCTGTGTGGTGTCTATTCTCATTTTCTTTTCATCTTGGTTCCCAGTGATGTACATAATATCCTAATTTATTTATTAAGGAATCTATGGAACCTCTGTCTTTTTCATAAATAAAACTTTAATAGTCAAAAATAAATTTATTCTACGTTTGCCTACCTGATATCCTGTTATGGCCTGAGAAGGCTCCTAGGTTGCACAATTATAATGTGTCCTTCTAGGACAGCCGGCCCACTTGCTGGAAAACGAGGGAAACATCACGCTAATGGTGATCAGACGGCCAGAAATGGCTAAATTGTGAAAATGAACGGCTTTGATTACTGATGGCCTGTGAGTGCTGGGATTAGGTGCAGTTTTACAGTGCTAAAATAGGAGATCCCACTAACTTATTTTGCTCAATATGTAAACATAACACCTCAATTGGAATCTATGCTGGGAAAATGCACATTTGTTTCTATTCTATGACGCCGCTTATATTCAATAAATATTTACAATGCACAATAATTAAGTAAAATAAATCGTATGTATTGTCAGTTTCAGTTCATATATTATTAATCTATATATAAATACTCTTTTCTATACAACCAAATCCCTTTGAAATAAATTACAACCAATTACCATAAAAATGTAAAGATCATCTAACAATTATAACCATGAGAGATATATATCACATCTAGTGTGAATGTGATTGACATTAGATTTTTCCTAAAGACATAGCTCGTCCATGGTCTCTTTTTTAGCGAAAGCTTCTTCATGATAAACTATTTTTTATCTAGTCATAATCATAAAGATTGCATATGCGCACACCCTTGTCTAATTTTCATGGAAGCGGTGATCCTTTGGCAGTGGCAGGGTACTTGCTGCCCCATCCTCGTGATAAGTGGATGTTGTTGCCTCTCCAGTGGGCGTCTCACCCATAGCTCACAGCAGTTGTGCATGGGCCAACAAAATCTGGCCTAGGTGGGCTTGATGCGGGGGCAACACATCATCTCCAGTGCGCAGATACAACGATGGCATGAGTGAACGGTGGAGGTGACCGTTGGTGGCGCTCGATGTAGTGGATTTAAACCCCTGTTCGCTCAGTAGCCTTCAGAACCGGTCACCGCACATCGAGGGGGTGTTGGGCGACGACTAGCATTGTGCCCCATTCATGCACTGGTCGGATCTTGGCCGACCTGGTCTGGTGATGGCCGTCCTCCCCTACAGCGTCTAGGTTTCTGTTCCCCGTCAATATTATGATCTGGGAGGAGTGGGGTGTGATATGACCACTTGGGTTTCATGCGTCAACTTTGTTTAGATGATCAACTATCAGCATGGGTAATGTAGTTGAGCACAAATAGAGCCGGCGGTTGTAGCTACTCACACGCGACTTGAACGCCGGGCTTCATGTGATAGGCTACCCCAACGCCGGGCTTCATGTCTCCAGCTGGTATCCGTCGACGGTGAAGATCGTGATGTGCAGCATATCACACTGGTGTTAGCATGCTCGTTGATGTTTTAGATGGAAGATCTGGTGTCCGAGCAAAATCCAAATGTGTGGAATTCATCCTGATATATAATTCACGTGCTGATCTGGGCATTGCAAAAAAACTTCTTCTTTGGCAACTTGGTGGTGGTGATGCATGGGACTTTGCCCCTTGGTGGTTCTCTTCGAGTATCAGATCTCGAGTCGGGGCGGAAAATCCCAGGTCAAACATTCACTGGTTGTACATGGCAATGGCGCGGTTTACATTGCTGAAGGCATTGTCTAGAGTTTGCTTGGACTTTCTCTCCTTGCTGAAAACCTATGATCTTTCATTTGTGGTTGGATCAGGCGATGACTGCATTAGGGTGTGTTTGGTTACGGTCACGGGCCGGAATGTCATGGGTCCAACCTATTCCTAGGCCTCTTTCTCGCGTTCAGTTACCAGGTCAAACTGTCACCACCTCATTCCAGCAGAGCGAATATTCAGGTCAGATCCGGAACAGGGTGAGACCTCCAAATCGAGCGGACCACGCGGATTTGCTCTTCTCCTTGCTCTCCTGCAGCCCTATCCTTTCTCGTGCGGCTCCTCTCCCCTCCCACGATTTGGGCCGCCGGCTCTCCTCCTCCGGTCTACGCCGTCGGGCCTCCTCCTCCGGTCTGCAACGCCGACTCCCTCATCTCATCCTCCCCTAAAGCACAGCCTCCCTCTCCTCCGAACCACGTGCGGCAGGCGAGCGGGTGTGTGTCGATCGTGCAGCAGGGCAACAACGGCGACACACGTCGGGAAGTGTCGTACTGCTGGGTTTGACGGAGAAGCCGGCCACGGTCGCGCGTGGGGACGCCAAGGCCAAGGCGCATATCGAACCAGCCGCCACGCTCAACTTAAAGAAAAGTTAAATGTCCAATGGCTTTATTTTAAGTCAAACTTTGGCACCGATTAATTTAACAAGTAAAAATGTTTATCTGCATGGATGGATGGATGATCACTTACAAATCCATTCCTTTCCATTCGTCAAACCATCAAACCAAACATCAAAATGTAATCGTTCCAATCCTTCAAATTACCAGTACCAAACACAAAGATGGAATGGACCCATTACAACGGAATGGAACCATGACATTCCATTACACTTCGTTCCCGAACCAAACACACCTTTAATGCGCCGTTACTTTGTTGAGGGCATTGTTGTTGGGGAACATTCTTGTAGCCCAAGTGTTCTCAAAACTGGTGATAGTTGTCAAGTTTTGCTGCAGTGGGTCATTCGCCTCACCTTGACCTTTATGTTTTTTTTCTTCTTCTTTTTATTTCCTTGTTGACTATCTGCATCCAAGTGGAGCATATGTTGGGTGTGTACTCACTGTGTTTCTATTCCTTTGACGCAACATTATGAGTCAACAAACGCGTTCTTTACAACTAAAAATAACACCCTTCACACCAATGAATATCTCTCCCGTCTGCGTCTTCCTCGAGGCGATAAGGGAGAGACTTCGTTCCCCATTGTCCGATGCTAGCGTGAAGCCCTTGTGTTCTCCCCTCCTACAATCACCTCTCCAAGGGTTGCAAGCAGTTGGGAAACTCAATGTCCTCTATCTTGGCCCTTAGTTAGTTATAGTGTTTCACTGTGACGCGTCTTTCATACTGGTGGTGGTCTTGGTATGGTGATTGAGGTCACCTCGAACCTCCCCATCTCGATGCAGTCATCTATGGCAGCGACAATGGCTCGTTGGGGTAAATTTATGCTGGCCGTTCTAGCCAATAAGTTGTTACATTTTGTAGGGTTTTGCTAGTGCGACGACAACTTCTCTTTGCAGTTGGGTCCTTCATCCTTGTCTCCATCACGTCTAATTTGTGCGACCTCTACTGATGGTTTGGGACTTGTGAGAAATTATGAAGGCTTAAATCTTGGTTTGGATCTACGACTCTTTCAGCGGCGGTGGCTTCATCTCCACAGTGTTGGTCTGGCATGGTTGTGACCTTGATGACTCCCGGTTCGTTATCAACATTGAGATCAATATGGCTCCGTCAAGGCTGGCAACCGCACATTTTGCCTGGTTGGGAGGAAGAAGATGATCGGGCCCAAGGACTTGGATGTGATTTTTTTAATCATGGGTATTTGTACTGCGGATTCAGTAAATTGATTTGAATGATCTTTTAACGAAAAAACTAACTAATGACAAAACAAGTACGTCCACACCAAGATTCTTTATAACGCACACTAGCGTACGTGCAAACTACGAAGTGCAGTCTTCTTTTCATGAAAAGAGTGTAGCTAATTTGCTCGATCAAAATATCTCCAGACGTGTGGTATGGGCATGTGCGGCCAGCAACGATGGCGAAGTGACAGCCGTGTGGTCTCCATTCTTTTGTTTGTTCATACTAAAAAATCTGTGGAGCTTTGTCTTTTCCAGGGGGAAAAAGCTGGTCAATCGCTTTCTTCTCGTACGGGCTACATAGCTCAAAACTAATTCCGTGAGAGATAGATTCATCTGATGTGGATGTGCTTGATATTAGAATCATAAAGATCTAGCTTGTCCATGATCTTTCTTTAGCGGAAGCCCCTTGGTGAGCAACTATTTTGCGCAATATCTTTATATTAGAGATATACCCTATAGGCAATCGTGTGGCGGGGCCTCGGCTGCCCTGCC
>NW_024120575.1:0-16356 GCF_003073215.2 Triticum urartu
TGTATCATATCACGAAATTTGGATGCACCGGCGAAGTTTGCACCAACTCTCAAGGTGAGAAAGGGCAATGCACTGTACCGAAGAGGCTAGCAATGATGGAAGAGTGAGAGTGTGTATAATCCATGGACTTGACATTAGTCATAAATAACTCACATACTTATTGCAAAATTTTATTAGCCATTGAAACAAAGTACTAATACGCATGCTCCTAGGAGGATAGATTGATAGGAAAATACCATCGCTCGTCCCCGACCGCCACTCATGAGGAGGACAATCAAAAATAAATCATGCTCCAACTTCATCGCATAACTAGAGATCATGCGTGCATGCTTCAGGAATCATAAACCTTAACACAAATATTCTTACTAATCCACAATTACCAACTAGCATGACTCTAATATCACCATCTTTATATCTCAAAACAAATGCAAGGAATCAAACTTCTCGTATATTCAGTGATTTTCATGAAAGTTTTTATTATATCCGTTTTGAATACCCATCATATTAGGACCAAATTCATAACCTAAGAAAATTTCCATACTATTTATAAGACTCTCAAAATAATATAAGTGAAGCATGACAGTTCATCAATTTCTTCAAAATAGGACCGCCGTCGTGCTCTAAAAAGATATAAGTGAAGCACTAGAGTGACTACCTAGCTCAAAAGATATAAGTGAAGCACATAGAGTATTCTAATAAATTCTTGATTAATGTGTGTCCTTCTCAAAAGGTGTGTATAGCAAGGATGATTGTGTCAAACTAAAAAGCAAAGACTCATATAATACTAGACGCTCCAAGCAAAACACATATCATGTGGTGAATAAAAATATAGCCTCAAGTAATCTTACCGATGGATTGAAGACAAAAGAGGGGATGCCATATGAGGCATCCCCAAGCTTAGATGCTTGGTTGTCCTTGAATATTACCTTGGGGTGCCTTGGGTATCCCCAAGCTTAGGGTCCTGCCACTCCTTATACCGTAGTCCATCAAAACATCACAACACAAAACTCAACAGAAAACTTCTGAGATCCGTTAGTGAAACAAAGAAAATAACACTTTTAGGTACTGTTTTAAACTCATTCCATTTTTATATTGGTGTTATATCTATTGTATTCTTACTTCTCTCCATGGTTCATACCCCCCTGATACTACCCATAGATTCATCAAAATAAGCAAACAACACAATGAAAACAGAATTTGTAAAAAATGGAATAGTCTGTAGTTATCTGGACTTTAGCCCAACATCTGTAACTCCACAAATTATGAAAAAATAGGATAACAGATGCAATTTTTATATCAATCTTGTGTAAAAAAACCAGATTTTTATCACGCTCCAGTGAATTTTAACAATTCTGCTACTAGACGCAAAAGTTTTTGTTTTTCAGCAAAATCAAATCAACTATCACCTAAGATCATCGCAAAGGTCTTACTTGGTTCAAACACTAATTAAAACACTAAAAACAATTATTATAGAAGTAATATTGCATATTCTCATAAAAACAGAAAATAAAAACATTGGGTTGTCTCGCAACAAGCGCTTTTCTTTAAAGCATTTTAGCTAGGCGTTCATAATTTTAATGATGCTCACATGAAAGACGAAAAATTGAAGCACAAAGAGAGCATCATATAGCATGTGAAAAAGAAGTTTAAGTCTAACATACTTCCTATGCATAGGCATTTTATAGGGAAAATATTTATCAAGACAAGCAAAAACTAGCATATGCAAGGAAGAAGAAAGAAACAGTAGCAATCTCAACACAACGAGAGGTGATTTAGTAACATGAAAATTTCTACGACCATATTTTCCTCTCTCACAATAATTACATGTAGGATCATAATCAAATTCAACAATATAGCTATCATATAAAATTTTCTCTTCATGATCTACATGCATAAAAGTTTTATAATCTTCCAAGATACTGGGATTAACATCAACTAAAGTCATGACCTCTTCAAACCCACTTTTATAAAAAAATCATAAGATTGAACACTCTCCAAATATGTGGATTTATTTTTAGCTAGAGTTGACACTCTTCCAAACCCACTTTCAATATTATCGCAAAAATATTCATCATGAGGCTTAAATAAATTTTCAAAATCATAAGCATTATCACCCCAATCATGATCATTGCAATAAGTAGTGGACATTTCAAAATTAGCAGCCCCAAGCTTGGGGTTTTGCATTTTTTTAGCACAATTGACATTAATAGAATTTATAATAACATCATTGCAATCATGCTTTTCATTCAAGGAGCTATCGTGAATCACTTCGTAAATTCCCTCTTTTAGCACTTCATCACAATTTCCAGATTCATGAATTTCAAGCAAAACTTCATAAAGATGATCTAGTGCACTCAACTCACTAGCAATTGGTTCATCATAGTTGGATCTTTTAAAAATATTAGCAACTGGATGAGGATCCATAAACTTTTTGCTTTCTGATTTGGAATAAATATGCAACTATGCCAAGCGAACAAGCAAACAAACCAAGTAAGACATAAAGGCAAATGGAAAGGCAAATATTTTTGTACTTTTTTGAAAACGTTTTAGAAGTCGGGGAGATGAAAACGAGAGGCAAATGGCGAATAATGTAAATGCGAGAGATGAGAGTTTATGATATGTACTTGGTAGGCTTGATGTAGATCCTCCCCAACAACGGCGCCAGAAATTCTTCCTGGTACTTCTTGAGCTTGCGTTGTATTTTCCCTTGAAGAGGAAAGGGTGATGCAGCCAAGTAGAGATAATTATTTCCCTTAGTTAAGAACCAAGGTATTAATCCAGTAGGAGGAACACACAAGTCTCCAATGATAGCACCTGCACAAACAAATACTTGCACCCAACGCGATAAAGGAGTTGTTAATCCATTCACAGTTACTTGCAAGGATGAGATATGTATAAAAGATAAATAAAAGTAAATAAATTTCAGCAAGGTATTTTTGGGTTTTTTGTTTTATAGATCTGAAAATAATATAATAAAATAGACCCGGGGACCATAGGTTTCACTAGAGGCTTCTCTCTTGTAGAAAGCATACAGTGGGTAAACAAATTACCGTTGAGCAATTGATAGAAAAGCGCATAGTTATGACGATATCTAAGCAATGATCATGACTATATGCATCACGTCCATGACAAGTAGACCGAAACGAGTCTGCATCTACTACTATTACTCCACACATCGACCGCTATCCAGCATGCATCTAGCGTATTAAGTTAACAAGAATGGAGTAACGCCTTAAGCAAGATGACATGATGTAGAGGGATAGATCTAATCAATATGGTAAAAACCCCATCTTTTTATCCTTAATGACAACAATACAATACGTGCCTCGCTACCCCTTCTGTCACTGGGTGAGGACACCGCAAGATTGAACCCAAACAAAGCACATCTCCCATTGCAAGAAATATCAACCTAGTTGGCCAAACCAAATCAATAGATCAAAGAGAAATACAAAGCTATCTTAATCATGCATAAAAGATTTCAGAGAAGACTCAAATAATATTCATATATAATCTGATCATAAATCCACAATTCATCGGATCTCCACAAACGCACTACAAAAGAAGATTACATAGAATAGATCTCCAAGAACATCGAGGAGAACATTGTATTGAAGATCAAAAATTGAGAAGAAGCCATCTAGCTACTAGCTATGGACCCTTAGGTCTGTGGTAAACTAGTCACACATCATCGGAAGGGCAACAAGATTGGTGTAGGCCCTTCGTGATCGAATCCCCCTCCATTAAAGTGCCGGAAAAGGCCCCAAGATGGGATCTCACGAGAACAGAAGCTTGCGGCGGCGAAAAGTATTTTTTTGTTTGCCCTCTGGTATACGAGGAATATTTGGGTATTTATACAGCCGGACTTAGGGTTAGGGGAGTCCCGGGCGGCCCACAAGCCTGGGGGGAGCCCCCCTAGGGCACGCCTCTAGGGCTTGTGGCCCTCTCACTACTAGGGAAAAGCCTAGCAGTAGCGCGAGTATTGTAGCGACCCGACCTCAGACGGTCAAGTCTCTGTGTTTAAGTGTCATCCCTGGATCGGTATTGCTGATACACACAGTACTCGAGGATTTATAACAGAGTTCAATCACACCCTCATTACATCTAGTGTCTCAAAAAGAGTACTTATTACAATAATATGGCTGAAGGCCATCTAAAATAAGATAACTGCGGAAGCATCGAAGATAAATCAGTCCATCCAACTCCACGGCAAAAGTGAGTACACGACAACGACCTAGCGCACCTTACTCTTAGTCTGAAAATTCTGCAACATAATACGTTGCTGCCGTGTAGGTCAGCACATGGAATATGCTGGCAAGATAACACTATAGAGCAATGAACAAATAACAGCTATCACTACATGCATATATGGCTGGGGGGGGCTCTATGGTTATTATTTGCGTAAAGCTAGTTTTTCCCTACAACAAAGGAATATGTTTTAATTAACTAAAAAGTTGGTCGAAATTATTGAGAAGGTACCCCCAACTCAATCCCAAATTAACATGAACAACGCAACAAGTTTTATTAAGTAAAGTGATGAGATCAACATGATAATTCAAGTACCAGATACTAAAGATGTCCATAACTAGTGACGCAGCTAACCATGATTAGTTTCTACACTCTGCAGAGGTTTGCGCACTTTTCCCCACAAGACTCGATCTCCTCCGTTGAATTTCTCGCACTGCATGATGTTTGAGAAACGGATGATCGAGATGTTGTCTTTCCGAGAAGGTAAAACGGATGACAGAAGCACTCAAGCATAAGATGAAAAGGTAAAACCAAGATAAAAGATCTAAACAGAAAGTTCAAGTGTAGAGTTTCGATTTTCAAAAAGAATCAATCAAATCGGAGCTACGAAACTCAAACTACGATCAAAATAAGTTCAAATACAAATCTGCTTGAAACCAAATTTTAAATTTTCAAAATCATGTTCAAGTTGTTTATCTGTACAGAGGGGAACAAGACGAAGATTTTGGCATTGGTTTCACTAGATTTGGATAAACGAGTAAAAAGTAGTGAGGGTTTGAAGATCATGGACTAATATATAAGAAAACTATTCATGGATGCTTGGGGAAGGGGGCGGCTTGCGCGGGCGGCGGCGGTGGCTAAGGCGGCGAGACGGCTCGGTGGGGAGAAGAGGTCGGGCCTCAGCCCTATTTAAAGGGGTCGGGGTGCTTGGGGAAGGGGGCGAGCGGCAGGGTAGAGGAGTCCGCCCGGGATTTACCAATTTTGAAAATTCAAAAATGGAATTCTATGAAAACCTCTAACTCTCTCAAATGGTCCTTGAGTTGCTTAAGGTCTCTAGGATCAAAATGTCCAAATAAAACCAATTCAAAATGCAAGAATCATGGATGCATATGATGACCTAATGATTAACATCCAAATTGAAAATTGGGATGTTACAAACCTACCCCCTATGATGAATCTCGCCCTCGAGATTCGCGTTGGTTAGCAAATAGGTGTGGTGGTCTTTCCATAGGTCTTCTTCTCGCTCCCAGGTGGCTTCTTCCTCGGTATAGTGGCTCACCTGAACTTTGCAAAACTTGATGACCTTGCTGCGTGTACCTCGGCTGGCAACCTCAAGAATATTGAAGGGTTTCTCCTTGTAGGTTAGGTCACTTTCCAACTGAATTGCTTCCAGGGGCACGGTATCTCTCAGAGGAATATCGGCCATCTCAGCATGGCACTTCTTCAACTAGGAAACGTGAAAACATCATGAACTCCTGACAATCCTTCGGGTAATTCCAACTTGTAGGCCACTTCACCCATACGTTCCATAACTCGGTATGGTCCTACAATCTTGGGGCTAACTTTCCTTTAACTCCAAATCGTTTAACTCCTCAAAGTGTTGACACACGAAGATATACTATGTCTCCGAGTTCATAGGCTACCTCCTTGCGTTTAGTGTCAGCATAACTCTTCTACCTGGACTGAGCTACCTTCAGTCTATCGCGAATCAAATTAACCTTCTCTTCAGAATCTCTGATCAAATCTGGTCTGAAACACTGACGGTCTCCAACTTCATCCCATATCAATGGTGTCCTGCACCTCCTTCCATACAGTGCTTCGAAAGGGGCCATTTTCAAGCTAGCCTGGTAGTTGTTGTTGTATGAGAACTCTGCGTAAGGAAAATTATCATCCCAACTAGATCCATAATCTAGCGCACAAGCTCTCAACATGTCCTCCAAAATCTGATTGACTCTCTCGGTCTGTCCATCTGTCTACGGATGAAAGGCTGTACTGAACTCTAGCCTAGTACCCAAAGTTTGGTGCAACTGATTCCAAAACTTCGAGGTAAACTGTGTTCCTCTATCTGATACGATGGTCCTCGGAACTCCATGCAGACATACGATCCTGGTCGTATATATCTTGGTCAACTTCACGCTCGTACAGGTGGCTTTCACGGGGATAAAGTGAGCCACCTTGGTCAAGCGATCAACTGCTACCCAAATAGAGTCATACCCTGATCGTGTCCTGGGTAACCCGGTGATGAAATCCATGCCAAGCTTAGCCCACTTCCATTCGGGTATCGTCATAGGCTGAAGTAGTCCTGCTGGCTTCTAATGCTCAGCCTTGACTCTTTGACAGACGTCGCATACTAGTACATACTCGGTAATATCCTTCTTCATACCTGTCCACCAGAAATGTTCCTTTCAAATCCAAATACATCTTGGTGTTTCCTGGGTGAATCGAGTATGGCAAATCATGAGCTTCCTGAAGAATTAACTTCCTGATCTCTGGGTCATTGGGCACATAAATATGATCCTCAAACCATAAAGTTTCGTGCTCATCCTCACGAAAACCTTTGGCTTTTCCTTTACTCATCTTTTCCTTTATCTCTGCAATCTCCTTATCAGTCTTCGGGGCTTCTCGAATCTTTCCCAACAATGTGGATTGGACCTCGAATGCTGCTACAAAACCTCTCGGAACTATCTCCAATTGAAGTTCCCTGAGATCTTTGGCTAACTCTTGAGGTAATCCTCCAGTTAAGAGAGTATTGACATAACTCTTGCGGCTTAAAGCATCTGCTACAACATTGGCCTTTCCTAGATGATAATGTAGCTTCATATCATAATCCTTTATGAGCTCCAACCATCTCCTTTGCCTAAGATTCAACTCCTTCTGCGTGAAAATATACTTCAAACTCTTATGATCCATGTATACATCACAACGGTTTCCAATGAGAAAATGTCTCCAAGTCTTGAGTGCATGCACTACGGCTGCTAACTCCAAATCATGCGTGGCATAGTTCAACTCATGAGGTTGAAGTTGTCGTGAGGCATATGAAGCAGCTCTTCCGTCTTGCATAAGTACACGTCCAAGTCCCTGGCGAGAAGCGTCGCAATATACTTGGAAGTCCTTGCGTATATCCAGGAGAATTAGTACCGGGGTTGTAACCAAACGTTTCTTCAACTCTTGAAAACTGGCCTCACATTCTCCGGTCCATTTGAACTTGGTGTCCTTCTTCAATAACTCCGTCATGGGCTTCGCAATCTTGGAAAAATTCTCAATGAATCTCCGGTAATATCCTGCGAGTCCAAGAAAACTACGTATCTCCCCAACTGAGGTGGGTGCCAACCACTCTGTGACAGACTGAACCTTAGTAGGGCCTACTGCTATACCTTCTCCAGATATAACATGTCCGAGAAATCCAACTTCCTTCAGCCAAAACTCACATTTACTGAACTTGGCATATAGCTGATGTTCCCTGAGCTTCTCGAGAACTAAGCGCAAATGTTCCTTGTGTTCTTCTTCATTCTTCGAGTACACCAATATATCCTCAATGAACACCACAACAAACTTATCCAAGAACTCCATGAACACTTTATTCATCATACTCATAAAATAGGCAGGGGCGTTAGTCAATCC
Organism: Triticum urartu; assembly: GCF_003073215.2. Lineage (NCBI taxonomy): Eukaryota > Viridiplantae > Streptophyta > Magnoliopsida > Poales > Poaceae > Triticum > Triticum urartu. Next base: position 7,867 of record NW_024120575.1, read on the forward strand.
AAATGACATGACCGTTTACTCATACAGCCTGTACCTTGTGGTAAACGCTGTCTTAGGTACATCCTGTTCTCGGATCTTCAGCTGGTGGTATCCTGATCGAAGATCAATTTTGGATAATACTTTAGCTTCCTATAGCTGGTCAAACAAATCAATGATCATTGGTAGTGGGTACTTGTTCTTGATCGTCACTCCATTCAATGCACGATAATCAATAACCATTCTCAAAGATCCGTCCTTCTTCTCCACTAAGAGAACTGGGCTCCCCACGGTGATGAACTTGGTCGAATATAACCTTTCTCCAATAACTCCTGAATCTGCTTCTTAATTTCCTCGAGATCATTTGCGGGCATCTGAGATGGTCTCTTCGATATTGGTCCGGTGCCTAGTAACAGCTCTATCAAAAATTATATATCTCGATCGGGTGGCATGCATGCTAATTCCTCTGGAAATACATCAGGATAATCCCTCGCAACTGGTACTTCCTCCTGAACAACTCCCGAGAGTGAATTCACTTGAGTCCTTCTTGGCGCATGCCTAGACACGTACTTGATCCGTTTACCCTCTGGAGTGGTGAGGAGAATTGACTTACTAGCACAATCGATATTTCCCCCATGCATCGATAACCAATCCATGTCTAGTATCACATCCAATCCTTGTGACTCCAAAGTTATTAGGTCTCGGGGGGAAACATGCCTACCTATGGTCAATGGCAACTGAAAACATCCTCTACTAGCCATATACTCTGCTCCAGGTGAGCTTACTAACATAGGTGTCTTAAGGGCTATGGTGGGCAACTTAAACTTATCCACAAATCCCTTGATATGTATGAATGCAATGCACCAGTGTCAAAAAGGACAATAGCAGTAAATGACTTAATCAAAAACTTACCAATAACTGCATCGGGCTGCTCCTCAACTTCCTCCACGTTGACGTGGTTCACCTGCCCTCTGGTGAAAAGGTTGAGCTTATTTCCAGAGCTTCCATTACCATTACCATTCTTTAGCTCAGAACAATCATTAGTGTAGTGTCCAGTCTTCCCGCACTTGAAACAGGTAACAAGGCTCAGATCCTTCTTGGCAGGCGTTGCTGGGTTGGAACGGCTCTGACTGTTGCGTCCTCCATTCCCATTTCCATTCTTAGGGCCATTGTGGTTATGTGAACTTCTTCCATTGTGGGAATGGCCTCCATGGTTATGATGGGTATGTCCTCTCGAGTTCGGGGTAAAATAAGGCTTCTGCTGAGCTCCAGAATTGTACTTCCCCTGTCCATACTTCCGTTTGCGGCTCTCTCTCTGTTGCTGCTTGCCTTCAATCATGAGAGCCCTATCTACCAGCTCCTGGTAGTTGGTGAATGTTGCCACCATTAACTGCATACTCAGCTCATCATTCATCCCTTCCATAAACTTCTCCTGTTTTGCGGCATCTGTGGCCACATCATCTAGGGCGTAGCAAGCTAACTTACTGAACTCATCCACGTACTGTGCCACACTACGATTTCCCTGGCATAAGTTGCGAAACTCACGCTTTTCATACTCATAGCTCCAGCTGAGACATGTGCAGTGCGAAATGCTTGCTGAAACTGATCCCAAGTGACATTTGCCACGGGGAAAGTGGAAGTGTAGTTCTCCCACCATGAGGCTGTGGGTCCATCCAGTTGATGTGCAGCAAAGCGCACCTTCTCAGCATCTGTGCAACCTGCGGTGGTTAGCTCCCTTCCAATCTTTCGGAGTCAGTCATCAGCAACAATTGGCTCGGTGCTACTAGAGAACACCGGCAGATTCATCCTTAGAAAACAGGCTAAGTTGTCAACTAGAGGTGGTGGCGGTGGGTTGTTGTTGTTGTTGTTGTTGTTGTTGTTATTGTTGCCTTGGTTCTGGACTAGCAACTGCATCAAGGCATTCTGTTGTTGGATCAACTGAGTGAGCTCCGATGGGAAGACGAATGCGGGGTCACGTCTCGGAGGCATCTGATAGGTTTAGAGGGGTGAGAACAGAATAGAGTGAGGTCTAAAGAGAAATCACTACCCATATGCACATGAGACAAACACATTCATGTCACACCACTCAATTCAAACAAGATTCATACAATCAACCTAAGCTACCATGACAAAATCTCATGGACTATTACCATATACATGGAAGTACTCTAATGGTAATATGGTGGTCGACTAGAAATTTTGATCGGTGGAAGACTCCATGATGTCTGCTCCAGCTTCGTCTTCATAATCATCACTGTCCTCATCATTGCTGTCGGGGTCGGAGTCTGTGTCATCTATTATGATGTAGTCTTCAGAACGGATGTCCTCTTCAGGTTCGGGATCACCAATGAATATGCCTAGCTTCTTCTTCAGGTCTTCATTCTTCTCCAGTAGTGCATCAATTTCCTCTTCATATCCATCCCGTGTAGACTTGAGTTCCTCTTCTAGCTCCATGTTCCGGGTCATCACCTTCTTCATGTCTATTATATTGGCGCACATTTGGTTCTCCTGACGATGAATGTGCTGATTTAACTCCTGGATGTAGGCTGCAATAGATTTATCCCTTCCTGGTGCAAATCATCTCCCATTGCTCATCTCGGCGTCCACATATCTGGTAAATGGTGTCCTTAAGATCCTTGTTGTACACCTCGCCGATGCGTCCAATGGCGATGTGGGGGGCCATGCTCTTTCCTAGACTCCAGGTTGGTGCATCAAAGGAAAACTCGATGGGCTCGGTAACTGGCGTGAACGTCCTTCCTGGAACATGAACTCGAATCATCCAGCGCTCCTCTTATGGTAAAGTGGCGGTGTAGGTTCCGGTGAAGCTTGGTATGCCGATGCTCAGGTACCTAGTGTTGGGGAACGTAGTAATTTCAAAAAAAAATCCTATGCACACGCAAGATCATGGTGATGCATAGCAACGAGAGGGGAGAGTGTTGTCCATGTACCCTTGTAGACCGAAAGCAGAAGCGTTAGCACAACGCAGTTGATGTAGTTGTACGTCTTCACGATCCGACCGATCAAGTACCAAATGTACGGCACCTCCGAGTTCAGCACACGTTCAGCCCGATGACGTCCCTCGAACTCCGATCCAGCCGAGCGTTGAGGCAGAGTTTCGCCAGCACGACGGCGTGGTGACGATGATGATGTTCTACCAACGCAGGGCTTCGCCTAAGCACCGCTACAGTATTATCGAGGTGGACTATGGTGGAGGGGGGCACCGCACACGGCTAAAAGATCAAACGATCAATTGTTGTGTCTCTGTGGTGCCCCCTACCCCCGTATATAAAGGAGCAAGGGGGGATGCGGCCGGCCTAGAGAGGGGCGCGCCAGGAGGAGTCCTACTCCTATCAGGAGTAGGACTCCACCCCCCTTTCCTTGTTGGACTAGGAGGGAGAGAGGGGAAAGAAGTGGCGCAGAAGAAGGAAGGGGGGGCGCCGCCCCCTTCTCCTTGTCCTATTTGGAGTAGGGGGGAGGGGGTGCGGCCCATGCCCTGGCCGCCTCTCCTCTCTTTCCACCAAGGCCCACTAAGGCCCATTAAGTCCCCGGGGGGTTCCGGTAACTTCCCGGTACTCCGGTAAAATCCCAATTTCGCCTGGAACACTTCCGATATCCAAACATAGGCTTCCAATACATCAATCTTCATGTCTCGACCATTTCGAGACTCCTCGTCATGTCCATGATCACATCCGGGACTCCGAACAACCTGCGGTACATCAAAACATATAAAATCATAATATAACTGTCATCGAAATGTTAAGCGTGCAGACCCTACGGGTTCGAGAACTATGTAGACATGACCGAGACACGTCTCCGGTCAATAACCAATAGCGGAACCTGGATGCTCATATTGGCTCCCACATATTCTACGAAGATCTTTATCGGTCAAACCGCATAACAACATACATTGTTCCCATTGTCATTGGTATGTTACTTGCCCGAGATTCGATCGTCGGTATCTCAATACCTAGTTCAATCTCGTTACCGGCAAGTCTGTTTACTCATTATGGTATAGATGCTCGCACAACTAACTCATTAGTTGCAATGCTTGCAAGGCTTATAGTGATGTGCATTACCGAGTGGGCCCAGAGATACCTCTCTGACAATCAGAGTGACAAATCCTAATCTCGAAATACGCCAACCCAACAAGTACCTTCGGAGACACCTGTAGAGCACCTGTATAATCACACAGTTGCGTTGTGACGTTTGGTGGCACACAAAATGTTCCTCTGGTAAACGGGAGTTGCATAATCTCATAGTCATAGGAACATGTATAAGTCATGAAGAAAGCAATAGCAACAAACTAAACGATCAAGTGCTAAGCTAACAGAATGGGTCAATTCAATCACATCATTCTCCTAATGATGTGATCCCGTTAATCAAATGACAATTCATGTCTATTGTTAGGAAACATAACCATCTTTGATCAACGAGCTGGTCAAGTAGAGGCATACTAGTGACACTCTGTTTGTCTATATATTCACACATGTATTATGTTTCCGGTTAATACAATTCTAGCATGAATAATAAACATTTATCATGATATAAGGAAATAAATAATAAATTTATTATTGCCTCTAGGGCATATTTCCTTCAGTCTCCCACTTGCACTAGAGTCAATAATCTAGTTCACATCGCCATGTGATTTAATACCAATAGTTCACATCACCATGTGATTAACACCCATCAGGCCCGTCGATGAGGGGGAGCGAGGTGAGCGATCGCACAGGGCCCCCAAAATCGTGGGGCCCCCATCGAGAGAAAAAACCCTTCGTACATTGCCTCCCTTCGGTTGAAAGATCGTTAAAAAACCAGGAAAGGAAACTTACGTATGTGTGAACATGAGTACGTGGTGTCTTTGATTAATCTACTAGGCGTCCAGGTCTGCTAGTGCTAGAGGCCCAAATAACATATTTACAGAAAAGAATGTTGGAGGCCCAATAGGTCGACCGGAAGATTGGATATGAATCGCTTGATTCCAGCGATCACAGAGGAATAGGCAGTGAACTGCCATCTAGATCTCGCGAGCGGCGATCGGGCATTAACAAACAAGGCCCTGGCAGTCGTGCCAGCACCGAGGTAGTTGCCTCCGATCTAATCCCATTGCTGGTCGTCTTGCTGTGTGAAGCCGCAACAGCTGTGGACCGCGGTTCCGTTCGTTATTCAATCAGGATCGAGCCATCGAGGAACACATCCAGGCCAAAGTACAGACCTTGTTTTATTCTCCAAGTGCAAGGTTCTATTTTCAATTCATTTTATTTTGTGTTTGGATGATCTATTCATGTACCGACTGTTACTATTAGAAACTAAATAGATTTTGTTTGATCAATGATCACTTTTATTATTTGTTAGGTCCTGTGTCCCTGCATCTTCATCATGTCTGCTAGAATTAGGAAGCATGAATCTGGTGCTGCAAAGCGTAAGAAGAAACTAAAACTCGAAGTTGAGGCTCAATCTCTAACGGGTTCCCTTGATAGATATTTGGTGCTCAATCTCTAAGGGCCCCAACATAATTCTGAAAATCAAACTACAGATTTTAATGTTGATAGATATTGTGTTGCGAGCTAATTTTCATCTAGGATTCAATTCAGAAATCTATGGGCCCTCCTGACATTCTGAATTATTTGAAGAAGCGCTCCACAATCTATCATGATGCTATTATTGCATATAGAATTTTATTGACCATTCTTGTAACTGTTGCATTTGCGGAAAGGAGTTTTTCTAAACTCAAATTGTTGAAGCCCTACTTGCGTTCTACTATGACACAAGAAAGACTGAATGGATTGGCGACAATAGCACTTGAAAACGATCTCTTGGAGAAGATAAAGTACGAATATATGATTGAAGATTTTATTTCAAGAAATACTAGACGGATGCTCCTTTTTGGTAGAACACGAGGTCCGTTCATTGCTTTGCAATCCCTTTACCTTCTAGCATTAGTGTTTAAATATGCCTAAATAAGGTAGAAATAAAGCAGACTTGAAATTATATAATAAACTGAGAGCGTTCTTTACACATATTAATTATTCCTTTATGTGAATTGTCAAAATTTTCGCCCGGGGCCCCGAATTTCTGGAGACGGCCCTGACACTCATAGTTCACATCGACATGTGACCAACACCGAAAGGGTTTACTAGAGTCAATAATCTAGTTCACATCGCTATGTGATTAACACGCAAAGAGTACTAAGGTGTGATCATGTTTTGCTTGTGAGAGAAGTTTAGTCAACGGGTCTGCCACATTCAGATTCGTAAGTATTTTGCAAATTTCTATGTCAACAATGCTCTGCACAGAGCTACTCTAGCTAATTGCTCCATCTTTCAATTTGTATCCACAGAGATTTAGAGTCATCTGGATCAATGTCAAAATTTGCATCGACGTAACCCTTTACGACAAACCTTTTTGTCACTTCCATAATCGAGAAACATATCCTTATTCCACTAAGGATAATTTTGACCATTGTCCAGTGATCTACTCCTAGATCACTATTGTACTCCCTTTCCAAAAACAGTGTAGGGTATACAATCGATTTGGTACATAGCATGACATATTTTATAGAACCTATGGCCAAGGCATAGGGAATGACTTTCATTCTCTTTCTATCTTCTGCCGTGGTCGGGCTTTGAGCCTTACTCAGTTTCATACCTTGTAACACAAGCAAGAACTCTTTCTTTGACAGTTCCATTTTGAACTACTTCAAAATCTTGTCAAGGTATGTACTCATTGAAAAACTTATCAAGCGTCTTGATCTATCTCTATAGATCTTGATGCTCAATATGTAAGCAGGTTCACTGAGGTCTTTCTTTGAAAAACTCCTTTCAAACACTCCTTTATGCTTTGCAGAATAATTCTACATTATCTCAGATCAACAATATGTCATTCACATATACTTATCAGAAATGTTGTAGTGCTCCCACTCACTTTCTTGTAAATACAGGCTTCACCGCAAGTCTGTATAAAACTATATGCTTTGATCAACTTTTCAAAGCGTATATTCCAACTCTGAGATGCTTGCACCAGTCCATAGATGGATCGCTGGAGCTTGCATATTTTGTTAGCACCTTTAGGATTGACAAAAATTTCTTGTTCCATCATATAAAACTCTTCTTTAATAAATCCATTAAGGAATGTAGTTTTGTTTATCCATTTTCCAGATTTCATAAAATGTGGCAATTGCTAACATGATACGGACAGACTTAAGCATAGATACGAGTGAGAAACTCTCATCGTAGTCAACACCTTGAACTTGTCAAAAACCTTTTGCGACAATTCTAGCTTTGTAGATAGTAACACTACTTTCAGAGTCCGTCTTCCTCTTGAAGATCCATTTAATCTCAATGGCTCGCCGATCTTTGGGCAAGTCAATCAAAGTCCATACTTTGTTCTTATACATGGATCTCATCTCAGATTTCATGGCCTCAAGCCATTTCGCGGAATCTGGGCTCATCATCGCTTCCTCATAGTTCGTAGGTTCGTCATGGTCAAGTAACATGACCTCCAGAACAGGATTATCGTACCACTCTGGTGCGGATCTCACTCTGGTTTACCTACGAGGTTCTCTAGTAACTTTATCTGAAGTTACATGATCATCATCATTAGCTTCCTCACTAATTGGTGTAGTAGTCACAGGAACAGATTTCTGTGATGAACTACTTTCCAATAAGGGAGCATGTACAGTTACCTCATCAAGTTCTACTTTCCTCCCACTCAATTCTTTCGAGGGAAACTCCTTCTCTAGGAAGGATCTATTCTCAGCAATGAATATCTTGCCTTTGGATCTGTGATAGAAGGTGTACCAACATTTTCTTTTGGGCATCCAATGAAGACGCACTTCTCCGATTTGGGTTTGAGCTTATCAGGTTGAAACTTTTTCACATAAGCATTGCAACCTCAAACTTTAAGAAACAACAGCTTAGGTTTCTTGCCAAACCATAGTTCATACGGTGTCGTCTCAACGGATTTAGATGGTGCCCTATTTAACGTGAATGTAGCTGTCTCTAATGCATAACCCCAAAACGATAGTGGTAAAACGGTAAGAGACATCATAGATCGCACCATACCTAATAAAGTACGGTTACGATGTTCAGACACACCATTACACTGTGGTGTTCCAGGTGGCATGAGTACTGAAACTATTTCACATTGTTTTAACTGAAGGCCAAACTCGTAACTCAAATATTTTACTTCTGCGATCATATTGTAGAAACTTTGATTTTTGTATGATGATTGTCCACTTCACTCTGAAATTCTTTGAACTTTTCAAATGTTTAGGACTTGTGTTTCATCAAGTAGATATACTCATATCTGCTCAAATCATCTGTGAAGATCAGAAAATAATGATACCTTCCTCGAGCCTCAATATTCATCGGACCACATACATCAGTATGTATGATTTCCAATAAATCTGTTGCTCGTTCCATTGTTCCGGAGAACGAAGTCTTAGTCATCTTCCCCATGAGGCATGGTTCGCAAGCGTCAACTGATTCATAATCAAGTGATTCCAAAAGCCCATCA
>NW_024120576.1:0-9152 GCF_003073215.2 Triticum urartu
GGATGTGTATCAACAAGAGACAGTAAAAAAGGTTTACGCAGGGTCTTAATCTAAAAAAGAATCCTTGGAACGGATCCATGCTGCACGTCTGCGCCTGTGTCTCCGTTGTGCCATATCCTGTACGAGTGTAGCACGATGGTCATCTGTAAAAGAGAGGAACTTAGGTGAAAAGTTGTCGTGCAAAAAGGTAGTTTTAAAGAAACCATGTATAATTCAAGATGAGTAAAAGTTGCCACTTGTCTGCGCGCGTTGAGCCCCTTGTATTTGTAATAGGGGTGTGGCCATCAATACTGTATGAATTACATATAGCTGCGCCGGACTCGTCTAACCGTGTCCGTGGTCTTGATGACCTATCAAATGCTTTAGTTGGTGAGGCCATTTTTAGTGTGCGGCTGCCAAGGCAGTCGCACTTTCTTCGGCGCGCAAAGATCGCTCGATATTTCCATTCACTGTAATGATGCCGCGTGGACAGGGCATCTTGAGCGTGAGGGAAGCGTAATGCGGTATTGCATTAAAGCGAGCGAAAGCCTCGCATCCCAGTAGTGCTTGATAGCCACTTTGGAATGGAGCAATGTGGAAGGTTAAATGTTCGCTACAGAAGTTTTCGGGGAAGCCGAATATAACCTTTAGTAGCAGGGAGCCCGTACAATGTGCCCCTAGGCCTGACGTTACTCCTTTAAAGGTAGTGTTGCTATGGAAAATTTTTGTTGGGTCTATCCCCATTTCGCGGAGTGTATCCTGGTATATCAGGTTTAGACTGCTGCCACCGTCCATCAGGACTCGTGTGAAGTGGTATCCGTCAATTATTGGGTCTAATACCAGGGCAGCCCATCCTGCCCGCCGGATACTTGCTGAGTAATCACGATGGTCGAAAGTGATCGGTTGAGACGTCCAGTGGCAGGACTTCACGGTGATAGGCCCTTGGGCATATTTTCTGGGAGTGCCGCTTTGTTTATCCCCTTGATCGCGTGTATCACGTTGACTGTTTTGACTTCTGGTGGAAACTTTTTTTGTTCCCCAGTGTCTTGCTTGATAGGCTCATCCTCGTCTTCGCTTGGTGTATCCTCCCCTTTGTGTACGGCGTTGAGCTTGCCGGACTGCTTGAAGACCCAACATTCTCTGTGGGTATGATTAGCGGGTTTACCAAGGTTGCTATGGATCTGACATACTTGGTCCAGAATTTTGTTTAGGCTGGATAGTTCGTCACTAGCGCCTTCAGAGGGGGGCTTTTGCTGATTTGGCCGAGAGCTTTTGAATCCGGCGTTTACTGCCGTGCTCTTCGTGTTGTCTTCTTTATTCCGGCATTTGTTATTGTTGTTGCGCCGTGATTTCCCGTTTCCATCTCGAACTTCAGATGTACTGGGGTCACTGGTGCTGCATCTGGCTAGCCAGCTGTCCTCACCCATGCAAAAGCGGGTCATGAGGCTTGTTAATGCTGCCATTGTTCTCGGCTTTTTTTGGCCGAGGTGTCTAGCAAGCCATTCGTCGCGGACACTATGCTTAAAAGTTGCCAAGGCTTCGGCGTCCGGACAGTCGACTATTTGGTTCTTTTTAGTAAGAAACATATTCCAAAGCTTTCGGGCTGACTCTCTGGGCTGTTGAGTTATATGACTCAAATCGTCCGCGTCTGGAGGTCGGACATCAGTCCCTTGGAAATTTGCCCGAAAAGCGTCTTCGAGCTCTTCCCAGCTTCCAATGGAGCTTTCGGGGAGGCTTTTAAGCCAGTGCCGAGCTGGCCCTTTGAGTTTGAGGGGTAAATACTTGGTGGCATGGAGATCATCTCCTCGAGCCATATGGATATGGAGGATATAGTCCTCAATCCAGACCCCAGGGTCTGTTGTTCCGTCGTATGCCTCTATGTTTACGAGTTTGAATCCCTCTGGAAATTCATGGTCCAGCACCTCATCGGTGAAACATAGGGGGTGTGCGGCACCCCTGTATCTAGGTGTACCGCATTGTTCGGGTGTTTGTTGTGTTGCATCGTATGCTGGAGCACGCCTGCGTGGTCCATAGATGGATCTGATTGCGCCGTCCTTTTGATGCGAGCCCTCACGTGGATAGCGTGTTGGCTTATGTGCGACATTGCTTGCCGCTCTATGTTGGCCGTGAGGTTGTCTATCCGGCCAGGTGGCCGTTTTAATTTTTGGTTGCGGGGGATCTAAGGCCTCCTCATCGAATTCAGGTAGCAACTTTTGCTTTGGGTAGCTCTTGGTGGGGCGATTACCGCCATACTTCGCTGCTGTGTTGAGTACTTTACTCCATCTGATTTGGAGTGTGTCTTGCGCAGCCTTGAGCCTTTGCTTCTGCTTTTTTAGACTCCTCGCGGTGGCAACAAGCCTTTGATGGGCATTCTGTTGCTCCGGGTGTCTGTCTGGTGTTATGTCATCCGGACTATTATCTTTGACAGAACCGGGTTGTTCGGTTTGATTCTCCGTGTTGCCGTGGTCCGACAATGGTTCACCCTGCTCTAACGCTGGGTCTGTATGGTCGTTGTTTCTACCGAGGCGGGATTTGGGGCGGCGCTTACGCCACCGCTTTGACTACTTCTCGAGGGGACAATCCTTCATTGCGTCCTTCCGTTCCTCGTCATCGGTTTCTTTTGGTGTGTCCACCATGTATACGTCATGTGGTGAAGTGGGCGTCCAGTGCCCTGTGGGCAGTGGTTCCTGTTCGTCTCCTGCATCGTCGTCCATACCGTCGATGTCTTCGGAGTCACAGTTGAGCATGTCGGTTAAGTCATCGACAGTGGCAACTAAGTGGGTGGTGGGTGGGCGGCGAATTTCTTCGCCATCCGCATCCCAATCCTGCCGGGTATGGTTCGGCCAGGACTCTCCTGACAAGGAGAGAGACCTTAATGAGTTCAGTATGTCGCCGAAGGGTGAGTGCTGAAAGATATCCACGGAGGTGAACTCCATGATCGGCGCCCAATCAGATTCGATAGGAACGGGTGCAGGCGGTTCGGAGTCCATGGCCGGAGAAGAATTCGGCAGTTTGACAACACGGCTCTCATGCAAGGTAAGGTCGATGTTCAGCTCGATCGCCGCTGAGGGTAACGCCTCCGTGGCGGGGTACATCCACCCGTCCATGGACGGCGCAACTGACTCCGAATTGAGGTTCGGAGCGGCTGCCTGTGCGATCTCCCGAACACTGTTCGATGGTAGAGCTAAATCGTGCTCATCGTGACCGCGTGACGCACAAGGCAGAGGCTCGAATCCGTCGAAGATTAAGTCTCCACGGATGTCGGCTGTGTAGTTTAAGCTTCCAAACCTGACCTGGTGGCCAGGGGCATAACTTTCAATCTGCTCCAGATGGCCAAGCGAATTGGCCCGCAGTGCAAAGCCGCCGAACACGAAGATCTGTTCGGGGAGAAAAGTCTCACCCTGGACTGCATCGCCATCGATGATAGTAGGAGCCATCAAGCCTAACGGCGACGACACAGAGGAACTCTCAATGAAAGCACCAATGTCGGTGTCAAAACCGGCGGATCTCGGGTAGGGGGTCCCGAACTGTGCGTCTAAGGCGGATGGTAACAGGAGGCAGGGGACACCCAGGTTCGGGCCCTCTTGATGGAGGTAAAACCCTACGTCCTGCTTGATTAATATTAATCATATGGGTAGTACAAGAGTAGATCTACCACGAGATCAGAGAGGCTAAACCCTAGAAGCTAGCCTATGGTATGATTGTACGTTGTCCTACGGACTAAAACCCTCTGGTTTATATAGACACCGGAGAGGTTAGGGTTACACAAGGTCGGTTACAAAGGAGGAGACACACATATCCGTATTGCCTAGCTTGCCTTCCACGCCAAGTAGAGTCCCATCCGGACACGAGACGAAGTCTTCAATCTTGTATCTTCATAGTCTAACAGTCCGGCCAATGGATATAGTTCGGCTGTCCGGAGACCCCCTAATCCAGGACTCCCTCAAGACCTTTGAGAACTTGCACCGATTTCAAATCAAGCTCAATCCAGAGAAATGCGTCTTCGGAGTACCAGCCGGCCAGCTCCTTGGCTTCCTGGTCTCTGAACGCAACATAGAGTGCAACCCTGTGAAGATCAAGGCCATTGAGAGGATGGAGGTACCCAGCCGACTACTGGACGTACAAAAGTTCACCGGCTGTTTGGCATCCATCAGCCGATTCATCAGTCGGCTGGGTGAGAAGGCTCTCCCCCTATACCAACTCATGAAGAAGACCACTTTTTTCGTGTGGAACCACAAGGCAGACGAAGCTTTTCTCCAACTAAAGAAGATGTTGACTACTCCACCTGTCCTCGCAGCTCCGACTCCTAAGGAACCCATGCTCCTCTACATCACCGCCACCAGCCGAGTAGTCAGCACAGTCATCGTAGTAGAGCACAAGGAGGAAGGCAAGGAACTACCAGTCCAGAGACCGGTATATTATTTGAGTGAAGTATTGTCGGCCTCTAGGCAAAACTACCCCCACTACCAGAAGATGTGCTACGGCGTGCACTTTGCCGCCAAGAAATTGAAGCCTTACTTCCAAGAACATCCAATCACTATGGTCTACACGGCTCCACTAGCCGAGATCATCGGGAGACAGGATGCTTTGGGCCGAGTGGCCAAATGGGCCATAGATTTGGCCCCCTACACCATCTACTACCAACCTCGCACCGCCATCAAGTCACAAGCGCTGGCCGACTTCCTCGTCGACTGGGCCGAGACCCAGTATCTGCCGCCAGCGCCTGACTCCACCCATTGGCGGATGCATTTCGACGGCTCCAAGATGCGCACCGGCTTGGGAGACGACATTGTCCTCACCTCTCCCAAAGGAGACAAGCTCAAGTATGTGCTGCAAATCCATTTTGCCGCCTCCAACAACGTCGCCGAATACGAGGCACTCATTCACGGGCTCCGGCTGGCCAAAGAGCTCGGCATTTGCCGGATCCTGTGCTATGGTGACTCCGACTTGGTGGTCCAACAGTCGTCAGGCCATTGGGACGCCAAAGACGCAAACATGGCGAGCTGCCGCTTCCTCGTACAACAACTCAGTGGATATTTTGAGGGGTGCGAGTTTCTCCATGTGCCAAGAAACGACAACGACCAAGCAGACGCTCTGGCATGAATCGACTCCACCCGACAAGCTATACCGTCTGGCGTCGCCCTTCAGCGCCTCCTCAAGCCATCGGTCAAGCCATTGCCAGAGTCAGACTCTATCTTCATACCGGCTCCTCCTGAAGCAGTCGGATCCGACTCGAGAGCCCCCGCAGACGGCACGAGTATTCCAGCAGACGGCGCGGGGATCCTGGCAGTCGCACCCGGCCCGGGGACTGCGGCGGTCGGCCCAGAGACTCTAGAGCCCGGTCCGGGGACTGCGCCAGTCGGCCCGGGGACTTCATCGACATAGCAAGTGGCTGCCGACTCCAACCCACCACCTCTCGGCCCAGCCGCCCCCGTCCAAGTCGCAGTCCTGACGGTTGCAGAAATTGCAGCACCATCATGGGCCTAACCCATCCTCAAATTCCCGGTGAACAAAGAGCTGCCAACTTATGAGATCTTAGCTCGGCAAGTGCAACGCCGGGCGGCAGCCTACACTATAGTCAACAGAGAGCTTGTAAGGCGCAGTGTCACTGGTGTCTACCAGCGCTGTGTGGAGCCGAAGCAAGGCCAATCAATTCTCAAGGACATCCATCAAGGCGAGTGTGTCCACCACGCGGCTTCAAGAGCACTCGTTGCCAAAGCCTTCCGCCATGGTTTCTTCTAGCCGACTGCTCTTGAAGACGCCAAGGCCTTGGTCCAAAAATGCAAGGGGTGCCAGAAGTTCCGCTCCAAGCCACATTAGCCGGCTTCTGCACTCAAGACTATGCCCATTTCCTGGCCCTTTGCTGTTTGGGGCCTGGACATGGTAGGACCATTCAAGACGGCACGAGGCGGCTTGACTCACTTACTTGTCACAGTGGACAAGTTCACCAAGTGGATAGAAGCAAAACCAATCAAGAAGTTGAATGGTCCGACTGCTGTGACCTTCATCTCCGACATCACAATTCGGTACGGCATACCGCACAACATCATCACCGACAATGGCACGAACTTTGCCAAAGGTGCCTTGGCCTATTTCTGCGCGACGCAGGGCATCCGACTGGACTTAGCGTCCGTTGCCCACCCGCAGTCCAACGGCCAGATAGAGCGAGCAAATGGCCTAATCCTGTTCGGCATCAAGCCTCGACTGGTCGAGCCCTTGGAGCGTTCGGCCGGCTGCTGGCTTGACGCGTTGCCAGCCGTCCTGTGGAGCCTGTGCACAACTCCAAACAAGTCAACCTGCTTCACGCCCTTCTTCCTCGTCTATGGTGACGAAGTCGTCATCCCAATGGACATAGAATTCGACTCCCCTCGAATTATCATGTACACCAAAGAGGAAGCAAAAGAAGCACGTCAAGACGGCGTCGATCTGCTGGAAGAGGGCCGGCTATTGGCACTCAGCCGGTCCAACATCACCAGCAGAGCCTGCGCCGATACTACAACCGGAAGGTCAAGCCGAGATCTTTCCAAGAAGGAGACCTTGTGCTCCGGCTGATCCAGCGAACAACCGGCCAGCACAAGCTCTCAGCACCTTGGGAAGGCCCTTTCATCATCAGGAAAGTGTTGGGCAACGACTCCTACTACCTGATCGATGCTCAGAAGCCCCGAGCACGCAAGAGGGACGACTCTGGCAAAGAGACGGAGCGGCCATGGAATGCAAACCTCCTCCGAAGATTTTACAGTTAATGCAGTATGTACCACGCTACCTTTTGTATTAAATTACGAAGACCTCGGGCCCCTCGGGAAGAGCTCGGGGACTGCCCTCTTTTATCTATATGATAAGAATTATGCCTATGAGTATGTTATTCTTTGTTATACCGCTTGGCACCAGGTTCGAATAGTTGGCCCCGGGACTTGCCTCCTTGAACTATGAAATGACTTCCTGCAGCCGGACAAGTGTGTGTGGCCCTTAAGACATCTCCTGTTAGAAGCCGCAGATCGCAGAGCGACTGTCTGGTGGGCAGGAGTAAGGTAGAATGGGTGTCCACATGAAAAATGGCTAAGGACTCATAGCATGTACATAGTTTAAGCCGGCTTCCAGCCTTTTACAACCGACTCTTGAGCAGTCGGCTCGCCGTTTTCTAAATTAACTTGCTAAAAAACTCTAAACGGTTAAGTACTTGCCTTCCCAAAGAAGCTAAGTACTTGATCCAGCAGCAGTCCGCAGAGCGGCTGTCCGACTGGCAAGACGGCAACCAAGGGAAGGTGGCAAAGGAAAAAGCCAAAGAGCAATAAGCAAGAAGAAATAGAAGCGGATAAATATTTACATAGAAAAGGCCCTTGGCCGAATCTTCAAACAGAAGTTCAAGATACACCCCGTGGGTGGAATTGTGCAAATTAACAAGTTCATTGAGACTATTAAGCAGATAAAAACAAAGATAAAGTGGCAGCCTAGGAAACTATGGACGGAATCGGAGGACCGGAGGGGTCGGCGACGCCAGTTGCCAGGGCGGCAGGCTGGTTGGTCTCCGCTTGATCACCCTCTGGCAGTAGCTGGCTCGGTTGGGCGTGGCTCGTTGCTAGAGGCGCGGTCGAGCTGGGGCTGGCCGTCTGCCCCGACCTCTGGTGCCTCCTCCTCTTCTCCTTCCTCCTCCTCGCCTTCTTCCTCGCCACTGGAGTCAATCACCTCCACCGAGTCCTCGCCATCGTCCGGGTTCAGCCCGAACCACTTTGGTGGCGCCTCCTCGCCGTTCTCAGCCCGCTCTGGGACGAAGATGCTGGGGTCGGTGTATTCGGTGATCGACGCAGCGCGGTTGACGAGATCGTCTTCCATGACCGCCAACTCCGCCTGAGCTTCCAGCCGGAACGTGGCTAGCTGGGCTAGACTCAGCCCAGGATACCATGCCTTGGCAAACTCTAAAGCCCAGCGCGCTCCAGCCCGGGCCAAAGAGACCTTCCAGGCCTCAAGGCGGACGGCTGCTACCTCCAGCCAATCGGTAGTCCGACTGGGGGTGCGCGGTGCCTGCATATCCGGCCATAGGCGGCAATCGCCTGGGCGCTAACACGTTGAAGCCAGCGCAGCATCCGGTGGGCCGTCCGAAGGCGGGCCTCAATGCTCAGGATCTGCTCGCCAAGAGTTCGGGGGGCATTGACGGCGATCTGTGTGACGTCCGCCCTCCACCCCTCACGATCAGCCTCGATGGCTTGATTGGCGGCGTCCGAATGGCCTGGGAAGAAGTCTGCCAAGGAAGAAGAACGAAGAACAAGTTTAAAGACTAGAGGCCGACTCAACTAGTAGTCGGCATCTTAGAAAAGGAAAATGAGGGGAAGCTCACCGTCGACGAGATCTTCGATCTCATGGAAGCCAGAGACCAGCGTCTTCTCCGTGTCGGTCCAGGAGGAGCGCTCGGACGCGAATTCAGCAAGGAGGAAGGTCTCCTTGTCCTCCGCCTCCTTCTGGGCCTTTTGGAGCAGCTCCTTCTGCTCCGCCAGCTGCGTAGCCAGCCAGTCGCGCTCCTCCGTCAGCCGGCCGCACTCCTCCTTGACACACGGCGCGGTGTTGGCCTCGCCCAGCTGCTGCTGTAGGGCGACGTTGGCCTCTGAAGAAGAAGAAGGAGGGGTGTCAATCGTCAACAAGGAAGAAAGGTCGCCGGGGAGATCCGGCCCGACTGCTCAGCAGTCGGCCCGGATCTCGGGGACTAGATCCCGCAGGTGCGCCAGCGTGCCCCCGCGAAGAAAGGAATCATCAACCAAAGAAGAAAGGTCGCCAGGGAGATCCGGCCCGACTGCTCAGCAGTCAGCCCGAATCTCGGGGACTACAGCCCGCGGGTGCGCCAGCGCGCCTCCGCAGAGAAGGAAGAAGACTCACCCCGGCTGTCGTGGTTTTGTCAAGGCAGATGTCCTAGAGAAAGGACTTAGTCATGGAGCCATTGCGACGGGTTAGCTTGAAGGGGTTAAAGTGGACACAGGGACACAAGAGAGTTTATACTAGTTCGGCCCTTCGATGAAGGTAAAAGCCTACGTCTAGTTGTGATGGAATTGATGGGGTTTCGATGACTAGGGAGCAAACAAGCTTCGCCTAAGTCTCGAGTTGTTGTCTGTTGTCCTTGAACCGCCACCGGGTCGTCCCCTTATATACACGGGTGACGCCCGTCGGTTCACAGAGTCCCAACACCG